>NC_056745.1:690460119-690682619 GCF_019279795.1 Protopterus annectens | reverse complement strand
GGTGTGACTGACTGCCGAGCAGTCTAAATGTCCACGCCCCTGCAAGTGTAGTAAAAGCAAAATGTCAACACACAAGAGCGAGTTCATTCAAATGTACTTGCACCCAACACCACACTCCTTGACACTGTAAACCCCCATCACAGTTATAAAAAGTAAAATATGTAATTTTTTTTTTTTAAATCCATGATATAATTGCCCGTATTTGCACGTGTGTGCGTAGGTGTGCCCATTGCTTAGCTATAGTTAGCAATTCCGACATGGAAGAGAATAAAAAAGAATGTTTATGCACATCACACCAAATTGTAATGGTGTAATGTTAGAGCATATGCACAAAGAAGAGGCATTCATGGTTCGAGTCCCACCACTCCCCTTCTTATTTATGTTTAAATCAGTATTTGAAATAATATCAGACATATGATTAAAATTTTATTAAAAGCAGTGACATGGCCAATGTATCAGTGAACAAAAATATATATTTTTAAAAGACTCAGATATAAAATAGCCTGCTGTTAAGCAACGCTTTACCCAGCTAAACAGAGGTGCCCATAGTTAAATAGCACTTTAGCCAGCTAAACAGAGGTGCCCATAGTTTAATAGCGCTTTACCCAGCTAAACAAAGGTGCCCATAGTTTAATAGCGCTTTACCCAGCTAAACAAAGGTGCCCATAGTTTAATAGTGCTTTACCCAGTGCAATAGAGTTGCACAAAGTTTAAAAGCGCTTTACCCAGCACAATGTGTTTGCGCGGATGTGCGCGCCGTGCCAACCAGGGCACGGTAGGGCACCGGGGAGCAACGTAGAGCTAGGTTGCTTAAACACAGCCACAGCCCCTAGCCTGTCTAGACAGTATTAAAATAAAAGAGTGACAAGGTTCGAACCCAGGACCCTGTGCATCATAATCAAAGCACAGAACCAGTAAGCCATGACAGCTTAGGAGAAACAGCCACTATTAGCATACATATACATAGAAATGTTAGATTAACCATTACTATGCAGGTCTGTAGTCAGCTTAGAATTCTCAAAAATGGCCAATCACAAAAAAGTGTGGGAAATGCGGCATATTTAAGCCACATCTGCGGGAATACTCACCATAACGGATTGTGGTACCCATTTGCAGTCAGGATGGCAGGTGTCGGAGAGGGCAATCACTTTAGAGCGCAAAGGTGGGGCATTGAGGAGTCCAAATATATGGTTTGGCTCCTAGTCCACCAACATGAAGGCCAACTCATGCAGGGCCAGGTTCAATGGGGAGCATACAAGGCAGAGGTGTGGAACCAGTTGGCACATGATCTTACCAGTGCCACAGGCATTCCTAGGACTGATGAGCAGGTCCATCACCACCATGTGGACCTGAAGCGACGAAAGGAGGACCAACTGAACTGATGGATCCAGGAGGCCCATCAGATGCCCAATGCCCCACTACTGAGTAAGTATCCATGTTATTAAGTATGTAAGAAATGCTATCCTAGCCTATAGTATGGATAGGTATGTTCCAATATCCCTTCATTTATATTACAGCTGCAGCTGTTCATTTCGCGAATCAGCAAGCCTATGCTGATAGGCTGGTAAGGCTGCACCACCAGGCAGGTTAGTAATTATTCAGATGGTATTATTATAGAAAATAAGTGAGACAGCCTGTAAAAGAGTTCAGTGTTGTAACCCAGTAATAAAGGTCAAATAAGCCTAGAATAAAGCTTCTGCTAGTATTCTAAGATCAGATAAGTGATGCAGCCTGAAAAAGAGTATTGTAATCCATTAATAAAGAATAAACAAGTCTCAAATAGAGTTTCCACCTGTATTGTAATATCAGATAACTGCTTCAACCTGAAAATGAGTGTTCTAATCTATCAATAAAGGACAGACAAGTCATGAATACATCCTTGTATATACTGACATATGAAATAAGTGAGTCAGCTGGAAAGGATTGTTGTAACCTAGTAATAAATGTTAATAAAGCCTGGAATTAAGTACCATCCTGAGATGTAAATATAAAATAAGTGAGAGAGTATGAGAAAGAGTTTGAAGCTACCAATAAAGGTGTAAGAAGTCTGGAATAAAGGTATACTGCATGCACTACATAATGAAATGAATGCAACAGCCACAACCAAAGAGTGAAATGTTTTTAATAAAGTATAATACCTGGACTGTGTCCATCCCACATTTTGGATATGTTATTGTACCCTTGCATTATGGAGATAGTATAGTTGTATGAAATGCTGAACATCCACCGTTGTCTAGGCTCATATAAACTGGCTGATGGGAATGCCAGTATCTCAGAAGAATATTTATAGTCCTCAACTGTTTCATGTATAGTATGTACATGTTAATCTGGTACATGAGCAGCTTGTGCTTGTGATCCCACAAATGTCAGTGTGTTGCTAGAACTGTATGTAACTGCTCAAATGTAGCAGGATACTTTACCTGAACACAGCCAGGTATGAACATATATGAATACAAATGGAATGTATATTAATGTAGCAGTCACATCTCCATCACCAACATTTCTAAGGTTACATACAGGGAACTGTACTAATACTTGTAGGGGATATATATCTGCATCTAGTAGGAATGTACAGTATACGTATAGGTATTTTAAGTTGTTAATGTAATATTTTACCACCCTACGTTATGTTCACAAATTATGCCATTCCACACCAAACTGGGTATGTGTATTCACAATTAATTCCTATGGACATTTGTCCTGTTGGTTTATACATATCTGCATGTACATTGATGCATGTGCCCTGTTCACATATCCAAACCTGATGGCCTGTTGCCACCAATCAACCCTGCATGCTGTTGGAATGTCCACTGTTCTAAATATGCATGTGTTATGCTTGCTGTTCAAAGTTTGGAATTCATGTGTGTTTGGTTAATGGGAATACTAATGCATGCTGTTACAACTAATTTGGAATGGTGTTGTTTGTTACTAAACCAAAATGCCATTAAATACTGCTAAACATAGGACAACTGGGAAGGCAGGTCCAGCGGACCCACCTCTCCCTCCTCATCTGGCAATTGCACCTGGCACCAGTGCCCAGCCCGGGACCTCCTCCTCCAGTGGCCCTGTGCCACCTTCAGGTGGAAGCGCTGCAGGGGATGGGGCTCACCCCCCCTCTGCAAGCGTGGCCGGAGGAGAGCCTCCACTCACCCTCCAAAGGGTCTGGGCTGTGGTGGGTAGTGAGATCAGGCGTTCTGTGACTGATCCCCTACGCCACCTTGAAGAGAGAGTGGTGCAGCTCATGGGTGTGCCTGCCCCTCCTATCCAGCCCCTAGCACAGCCTCAGTGTGGGCTGTGAAGGTGCAGTGGTAACTGCCCATGGGTGGGGATCTCAGTTCCACTGTTGCCATCTGTGGGCTCATGGGCTTGCGATATCCAAACATCCGTCCCCGTCAATTGTGTTTACACACCACATGTGTAATACTCCACCCCTGTGTGCATCATGTTTGTCTTGTCTGTTAACCTCCCCACCCCACCTCCCCCAATATTCGTATTTCCTTCACTTTACATTCCGTACCCGCAAAAAAATTATGCCCCATACATAGCTGCCCATTTTGCACACATGTCTGCTGGACATGTAAACTGCTAATTACAACTGGCTGTACAACATACTATGTTGTCCTCACCCCCTCTCTCAGAGGTGGAAGGTTTCAAATCTCACTCTAAATTCCAAACATATGCACAGCTGTTGTTGGTAAAGAATTGGGCAGCTATGGGCCTTCCCTACATCCTTCCTGCACATCCCAAGCTTATTTTCCTACTGTCCTACCCTCTTTGTGTCCCCTTTTTCACCACTTTCCTATTTCCCCATTTTCTTTTCTTTAAAAGAAATTAGCGCGGGTGTTAGCGGGAGTAAGCACTTTTAAGCAGTAGTCAGCAGGTGTGTGCTTGTGTGTGCTTAGCTAAGCGTAGATAAGAGTAGCTAAGTGTTGCGCAAACTTGCGCACACCCACTTATAACTGCTTAAAAGTGCCTTAGTCACTCTGTATAAGGCCTGTAGTCTGCTCATCAGCAAAATAAAATACCCCTGTCAGTCTCAAACCCCGGACCTTGGACACACTAGACTGCATGAATTACCACTGAGCCACAGCAGATATACAATAGCTTGGTGCTGTAATAAATATATCATGCATTACTATGAGGGAATGTAAAGAGAAAATAGGAAATCCAGAGCAATACATTTCAAGACAGACAGAAATATAACATGCATTAAAAGGAGTGAATGTAAAGGGAAAATAGGAAAGCCAGAGCAATACATTTCAAGACAGACAGAAATATAACATGCATTAAAAGGAGTGAATGTAAAGGGGAAATACGAAAGCCAGAGCATTACATTGCAAGAAAGAAATGTAACATCCATTAAAAGGAGTGAATGTAAAGGGAAAATAGGAAAGCCAGAGCAATACATTTCAAGACAGACAGAAATATAACATGTATTAAAAGGAGTGAATGTAAAGGGGAAATATGAAAGCCAGAGCATTACATTGAAAGATAGAAATGTAACATGCATTAAAAGGAGTGAATGTAAAGTTAAAATAGGAAAGCCAGAGCAATACATTTCAAGACAGATAGAAATATAACATGCATTAAAAGGAATGAATGTAAAGGGGAAATACGAAAGCCAGAGCATTACATTGCAAGAAAGAAATGTAACATGCATTAAAAAGAGTGAATGTAAAGGGAAAATAGGAAAGTCAGAGCAATACATTTCAAGACAGACAGAAATATAACATGCATTAAAAGGAGTGAATGTAAAGGGAATATAGGAAAGACAAAGCAATACATTGGAATAACCACTGTAGTATGCTAGTTAATTTCCTAATTCCAAAAGAAAGTACATACGCCCATGTATCCAGTGTTAGCATTAGGAGGTGTGAGTAAACTGACACACTGAGAAAGAGTGTACTGGAAGAAGCAACAGTCAGGTTTCAGTACGACACGCATTTCACCGGCTACAGCCCAGCTGCAGATATGAGACATATACCAACCTTCTGACTCACACAACAGTGTCCACAGCAAACAAGCATGGTCCCCACCTTGCAAAACTGAAAGGCCTATGCCTACCAAACCTATCATTTTATAGCAGTGTCCTGAAATCACAGTGAGAAATGCAATTAGCACTCAGCAGGCTGCATGCAATTTCTAAATGGTGGGCACCAATTGGTGGAGAGGCCATCACATGCACATGTGCAGATATCTACAAAAGCAGCCTGTACTTGCTGTCCACACATGCAATAATATCATTGCAGCAAATGGAGAGAGAGAGAGAGAGAGAGAGTGAGCAAGCGAGAGAGACAGAGAGACAAACAAACAAACACAAACAAACAAATGAACGAACAAACAGAGGTGTTTGGAGACACCAAAATAAAAAAAAACAAATATTTAAAAAGAACAATAAATGTCAACAGGTACAACAGACAGAGGTAAGACATACGAAGGTAATGTATGTAACAGATATGTATTTGGTGGAATGCGAATGATGTCTCTGGAGGGTACTGTACATACAGTGAACCCTCCATATGTGTGCGCAGCCATATCTATATGTAAATGCAGATGTGCATAGGGCAAGGGACATACTGCAACTGTTAGTGAAGGCTAGACATATATGTAGTTGAAGGTTGCTATGTACACATATCTATGTAGGTTGTAGTGTGTGGCATTGAAAGCAGCAAGCAGTGCAGGTATATGTCATGTGGTGGTTAAATGCTGTGGGAATGAGACAGTTAGGCCTGCTACAGCTATACGGCCTGAGGACAGCAAAATGTATTCCGCACAACACTGTGCAATATTGTTACGAAATTGTATGTCTCACAACTGTTTAATGATTGATATTGGCCATATATGTACCTATATGTATGTATATATATGTATAGCAATGTATATATATATATGTATATATGTATACCTGTATATATGTATATATATATATGTATATATATATATATATATGTTTATATATATATATATATATATATATACACATATATATATATTTATATATATATATATATATATATATATATATATATATATATATATATATATATATATATATATATATATATATATATATATATATATATATATATATATATATATATATATATATATATATATATATATATATATATATATATATATATATATATATATATATATATATATATATATATATATATATATATATATATATATATATATATATATATAGATATATATATATATATATATATATATATATATATATATATATATATATATATATATATATATATATGGATATATCCGGATGTATATATATATATATATATATATAGAGAGAGAGAGAGAGAGAGAGAGAGAGAGAGAGATACATATATAGATATGTATATAGAGATATATATATATATATATATATATATATATATATATATATATATATATATATATATATATATATATATATATATATATATATATATATATATATATATATATATATATATATATATAGAGAGAGAGAGAGAGACATGGGGTCAGACATGCAACAGGTGCCTGGTGACCAACGCATTGACTGAACACCAGTGTTGAAACTGCAGTACCATACCTCATTCCAAAACACTTTACACACTAACTACCAGATAGGTGGTTGCCTGCCCAACACTGAAGGTGTCAGAAGGGAACATGGGACACAGTGTACAGTAGCCTCCCCTCTGATAATCACAGTTCCACACTAGTCTTGTAATCCCTCTATGTGGTACGTGTCATCACAAAAGGTGTGCCATCTAGGGAAATAATGCCCCATGTGGTATAAACCTCACATGACAACCACAGCAAGTGGAAAGGCCACAGACATACATAACAAAGAGTGACACTGCCCCAAACACATGCCCTATGCAGACCGACTCACAAAACCACAGCTAGGGTGCATTGCATATGTCATACACAGAGGTCACCACTGCCGGACATACAGAGGTATGTCACACCCATAGCAGTCGGCCAACCACCATGACAACACCACACAATCCCTCCAGGCTACATGACCTAGGGCCCTAATCCTTGTCATAGCACTAAACAGCACATGCTGGAGGTACAGGTTCCTATACACAAATATGCCATACTGTGGACTAACCTACCCAGCATTAATAAACATGGCTCCTCATGAGTAGATGTCATACATACCCCTGATGAATGTTATGGAGATAGGTAATATGCCCTGGGAGTCACCTCTGTGTATCCATTTGACAGGAGCAAGTGTAATCACATTACATGTGTGTCAAATGGCAGGGTAGCATATGGCTAGGCTGCTGTAGGCCCCGGGCAAATAGTGTAGTAGCTACCTATGACACAATGTGCACACACATGTACTCAGTTTAATACCAGCTATGTGAGGTGGAATGAGTGTGATACTGACTGTGTGCAAGGTCTGTAAAGGTGTAATAGCTTAGCGTGAGGTTGTGTCGCTCATGGTAGTTTGTGTCCTAGGTGTGAGGGCAGAGAAAGATGTGTCCGTTATTGGGATGCAGACATAGTAGGATGACATTTGTTGTGACGTAGTACCTTGTGTACGACTGTGGTGTCCCATTGTAGGCTGTAGCAATACATGTATGCTCAGTAAGTGGTACTGCTGGTGAATCCAGGTCACATATGAACTGTTGTACTACCTGAAGCTGTAGGCCTAAACACCACAGTATGGTGTATGTTCACATTCCCTGGTATCACTGTCTTGTGTGTTTCCTGTAGTCTGCACAGATCACATTCCTCAGGCATAGGTATCTGTAAGTAGGGGCACACAATACTATAAGATACACAGGCAATGCTCATCTGTGTTAGCATACATTTATGTGTTGTATGCATGTCTAATGTGTGTGTAATGATGCCTGTACCATGGCCGCATTCACATGTGTGTTACAGGGTATGTGTGTGTACCTAGCAACATGTATACGCTGTTACAGCAGTATGCCAGCTGCACATATGTTAGGTAGGGGTATGGCATCAAAGCCTAGGGTGGTTTACTGTTAATACTGTAACTGTACATTACATTCATTGCATTGGATGACAATATTTGTCATGCATTAGCTTGATATATACCCCCAGTGTGAGGTTGTGCATTGTATCCAATACAGTGTGTCGAGTACTGGTGTATACTGGTTTGTTGTATGGAGTGCGGCAGCCACTGTCAGGCAGTTGTGGGTTGAGCACTGATATGTGGTATTGAATGTGTGTATACTCTGATAGATGCTATATCTGGCAGTTAAGTGATATCTGTACTTCATAATGTTGTGTGCCACATGACTTGCTCACACATATTGTTTAATTGTCTTCCAGAGTTATGGCTCATCGCAGCAATCCTGTGAAAAAAGCTGCAGAGGAGGAGGTCATACATGCCA
This sequence comes from Protopterus annectens, assembly GCF_019279795.1. Lineage (NCBI taxonomy): Eukaryota > Metazoa > Chordata > Ceratodontiformes > Protopteridae > Protopterus > Protopterus annectens. Next base: position 690,674,250 of record NC_056745.1, on the reverse strand, counting down.
GCCTGTATCAGAACTATGGACAGCTTTTTTCCAGGGCCAGCCAGCACCAGCATGAGTGCACTGCACTGTGGCAAGATCTTGTTCACCGGGTAAATGACATAGGCATGCATAACCGGACATATGAGCAGGTACACCATCACTGCAGTGATTTAATCAGACATGTCTGGCAGCATGCATCTGATATCCATAGGCAACAGCTTGCCACAGGTGGTGGGGCGCCCATACATCACCCCTCACCAGAGTGGAGGAGCTGCTCCTAAGCGTGGTGGATCCTGGCCTACAGCAGCAGCAACATCATGCATGTGTCATCATGGAGGCTGGAGCTACCCAGCAGGACAACATGGAGCATGCAGGTAATATGTCCTAGCTGTAGACTACTGTTACCTGTATTGTTAGAATATGCTTATGTGAGATGTGTACTGTGTGTTTAGCAGTTGTGCTGCCTCTCGTGTGCAATACTGATATTTGGAATAGTATCTCCACACCTGTGACTGTTGACTGTTGTTCCACTGTAGATTAGCGCACTCACGGCAGCAATGCCACAGTTGTGGCCACTGATAAACTGTGTCATAGTCTTGTAGGTCCCTCTGGTGTGACAGCAGGGCAGACGGTACATGCTGGTGAGTGTGTTAACACTTTAATATTTGTAATTAAATGTGCATGTCATAGGTGAGGCGTAGGCCATGTACACGTAACACACTTACACATAATGCATGCTGTCCATGTTTGCTGTGAGACATTAATCATCTCATTAAAGTCAGTAGCTGCCTCAAGCACATACACTGCACAGTGCAGCAGACACCTTAGATATGCATAGGTGCCACAGCTGTACACAACAGAACATGTTTATCATATGCAGTACACAAAAACATGCTACATTTCCCATCACACCCGCTGTAAGGTCACACGTCAGTATCCCACGTGTCTTGCACACACACATGCTGTACCTCAGGGGTAGAGTCCTATCATGGGTGTATGCAATACTCTGCAACACATAACACAGTCAAGTTAGGCAATGCTCCCTATTGGTCACCTCACTCACCCATGTACAAGGTGTCTGTGTAATTGTGAACATAGCCACTGCACTGCAGTTCAGGTGCAGCATGCTAGGCGGTGGTCTAGCCCACATTAGTAGCTGTGAGTGACCACAGGATGCATGTTGATGATGGCACAGGGTACTATATCCCATCCAGTTACAGTGACCACAGTACTACTCATAGCAGTCATTGCTTTGCACCTCAATGTTATGCATGTGCAAACATATGCACCTATACACAATATGCATAGCATGTTGTGTGTGCTTACATATGCCAGTATACACAATATGCACAGCAGTTGCCATCCAAACAAAGTGTCACATATATGTCCTGGAATGCTAGTGGGTGTATAGGTCACTTGACACATATTGGGATTGTGTGGTGTTTAATGTTGCAGTCGTGTAGCATGACATGCCATGTGTGGCACCAACATATCTGCAATATGTCCCACACTCACCGTAACCACTGTACACTGGCCATTTAGAGCATTGGGATACCTTCATGTCAACATGCAGCAATCATCCCGTGTGTGTACATAGCATGCATGTGCTACACCTGTGCCCACTATTATCTGCTTTGGACACAGACACTGTACTCAGACATTGATATCTATGTGACACACAGATAACACATGCAGCCATGGCATGTATACATGTGAGTGATGGTGCACAGGGCATTGCAGAGCTGATAATACCTGCACAGCAATGTTGTGTCCATGTACAAATTGTGTTCCAGGGTGTAGCCAATCACTGAACAATGACACAGTTGCAACAAAGCCATGTATACTGCCATTACATTGGGGCATCTACACTTGCATTGTATGTTTATGTGCAACACATATTCTGCATGCTGACACATGTGTGGTGACTGTTTAGCTTGTGATACTGACACCCACCTTCACCCACTATAGAGTATGTGTTGGCGTGCTGGTGTGTGTGTGTATGTGCTGTAGTGATGAGTGTATTACTGTTCATGTGTGCATGTGTGCATGTGCGCATGTGTGCATGTGTGCATGTGTGCATGTGCACATGTGCATGTGTGCAAGTGTTCATGTGTAGACCGTAAAGTGTGTTTCCTGTCTTCTTCTCACAGGTGCTGAGTTAGGGCTGGCCGAATGCAGCAGGGAACCTGAAGCCACTGCCATGAATAGTGCTGATGATGAGACATGTATTTTGACAGGGTCTGTCATTGGTCCACCAATCGACAGTACACAGCGTTCAACCCCATCTATGTGCACACTCATACTGCCAATACATCCCTCACCACCAATGGCCATAGGTGATGGACAGCATACAGCTGGCACTGACCAGGAGAGTGTGGTACCCATGGCACTTGCATCCCCTCACAGCAGCCATAGCCATATTCCTGGAATGATACCACATAGGCGGAGTTCCAGGGGTTCTCGGGGGAGCAGCGCTGGTCATATTGCCCCTGGCAGGCGTGCCCTCACTGGTCCTATGATGTCCAGTATGTTTTGGGCTGTAATGCAGGCTCAGGCATGTATGGAATGGTACACCAGGCAGGAACTTAGGGTGCAGAGGGCACATTGCACTGCTATCAATGACAGCATCTGTGACCTTGCCGTTGCCATCCAGATGTACACCGAGGTCGTTGATAGACGTTGACGGGAGACATTAGATGCCCTCCACAATATGTCATCCATGAGCCAGGAACATGCGGGATGGTTGCGACGACGCAGATGCATGCCAGCAACAGCAACAGCTGACAGTGGTCGCGGATGGCCCCCAGGTCACAGCCACTCCTGTAGTGGCAGTACCAGCCCCAGCAATGCTGGGGCTGGCGTGTCCATTGACCATCCCAGTAGACCACGTGCACATGGCTCTGGCCATTCCCAGCAGGGACATGGGTCCAGTCATCCCACCTCTGCCTCTGAGGACAGTACCCAGTCAGGGTTGGTACCTGATACTGTCCGTAGCACCCCTGCCAGGCACAGGTACTCTGTCCATGGCCGGAGACAGTAATCTGTACGGCCTAGCAGGTACAATCTGTGGCTGTCCCACAAACTACTGTATATGGCAGCCACATGGTGGAGCTGTGTGCATGCAGACACACACACATTAACCAAACAACTAGGGCTCACACATACACACACACATTACATCAACATTGGCCCATGCTGTACTGTTGTCCCTCACACACACACACACACACACACACACACACACACACACACACACACACACACACACACACACACACAGACATGTCGATTGGATGGGTCAATGTCAGGCTCTGGCAAACAACAAAATGCCCTGTGCATATGATGATACCTGTGTCACCTCCTGTCATCTGTAACATTGATGGAGGAACAGGCTAACATGGTGTTGATGCACAGGGTGACACTATAGCAGTGTAGCAATATTAGCAAGTTGTCAACAGGAAAGTATAATGACATCCTTGTAGGTATATCTCAGCAGACATTATTCATCAAAGCTCTGATTGTCAATGTAGCATTGTTTACACCACTGTTAGGTCTGACTATGTATTGTCCACCCATGTGCCACTTGGCTGATGTGTAATGTGTTGCCAGCATGTGTTAGTGAGTGGACAGTATGTGTGTGATGTGTGCAGTACAGATTAGCAAGTGTACATCTGTGAACATGGTGGGTGTGCACTGTCTGTATGTATGTGCATAGTGGACACATGGGATATGTGGCATACCCTGTTGTACACATAGTGAACATGTCACAGTATCTTTCAATGGCCAGTATGCATTCTACTACAGTTATGTACTAACATGGGTAGACATGTGTGTATGACATGGGTAGACACCATGCTGTGGGTGATACTGTTAGTATCTGTAAATGATTTGTGGTCTGGTAGTATACATAACCTCAACAGCATGACTATAAGCAATCAGTGGATGTTGTCCTGACAAATGACACACAGTCGTAGGGAACTCAGTAACAGTTGTATCCTTCCGGTGCTACACTATAACACTAACCAGTGGTAATTACCACCACCCATTCCTGTGTCCACACCTGTTTGGCATATAACCCCCTTAGGTACATGCAAACACACTAGGGATGTGTCCATCCACATCTGGTAATGCATGTAGTGGCCTACAATCCATTCCCTGGATGAGACACATATCCTACACAAGGGTATCATACAGACAGATGCCTGTCATGTGATACATGCTATATAACAGTAAGCCGACTATGGCATAGTCATCTACATGTACTATACTCACTATCCCATCAGTACCACATAGGTGGTAGCCCTCAACATGTATGTTGGGTACCAATGTGTACATACAGCCTCATGTTATGTCATGTGTCCCTTGGTATCCACATATCCATAGGTATTGTGGAGTCCCAAGGTGTGTCACATGAGACATTGGAGGCCTGGATGCATATACACAAGGCGGTTGTACACCTATAAAGACTGCCCATTATTGGCAGTTGTGGTTGTGTATGAACATGCCTGACATATACCCCAGGCATATACCCTCACTCACACCACTGTAAAGTAACTGTCATGGGTGTGTGTGGCACAGATGACCTTAGCCACAGATCATGACAGTGGATGGGCCTGTCACATACATACATATGTGACCTATGATCTGAGAAGCTGCAGCACAACCTGTCAATGGCAACAAATGTATTCATGTAGTATGCAGGCTTCACACCTATGTACTGATTAAGGGAACATGTACACATATATATTTGCAACGCATATACCTGATGTGTGCAATGCACTTACTGCTGTAATCATAATATGCCATAACATAGTAAAAGCAAGAGCCACACTGCATTGACCAAGAGTGACACACACACTAGTAAAAGTAAGAGTCACACTGTATTGACCAAGAGTGACACATACACAGTTAGCACTTGCAGGATTCAAACCCCTACCTAACTATGTTATGATACTAGAGAGAGATGCATTAGCACAGCACGCTATTTGCTTTACTAGATGGTTTCCCTTCTTCATCTGTATTTCTAGGGTGGTGACATCATCAGTCTTTCCAAAGAGGAATGTACATCTGTGGTGTGTTTTCCCAGTCTTCAAAAAGGCCACTCCTTTCAAAGAGAATTGCACACACATACACACAAACAGCTTTGCAGAATTCAAACCCCTACTTAACTAGGTTATGTTACTAGAGAGAGACATTAGCAGAGTGCGCTATTTCCTTTATTGGGTGGTTTCCCTTCTCTGTCTGTATTTCTAGGGTGGTGACATCATCAGTCTTTCCAAAGAGGAATGTACATCTGTGGTGTGTTTTCCCAGTCTTCAAAAAGGCCACTCATTTCAAAGAGAATTACACACAAATACACACAGTCAGTGTTTGCAGGATTCAAACCCCTACCTAACCAGATTATGTTATTAGAGAGAAACACATTAGCACAGCGCGCTATTTGCTTTACTGGGTGGTTTCCCTTCTCTGTCTGTATTTCTAGGATAGTGACATCATCAGTCTTTCCAAAGAGGAATGTACATCTGTGGTGTGTTTTCCCAGTCTTCAAAAAGGCCACTCCTTTCAAAGAGAATTGCACACACATACACCCCCCCACACACACACACAGTCAGCATTTGCAGGATTCAAACCCCTACCTAACTAGGTTATGTTACTAGAGAAAGACGCACTAGCGCAGCATGCAATTTGCTTTACTGGGTGGTTTCTCTTCTACGTCTGTATTTCTAGGGTCTGGACATCATCACTGGTTCCAAGGAATGTGTCTTTGTGGTGTGTAAAAAGGCCACCATTCTCAAAGCCACTTTCAACACATACACCCCCCCACACACACACACAGTCAGTGTTTGCAGGATTCAAACCCCTACCTAACTAGGTTATGTTACTAGAGAAAGACGCACTAATGCAGCATGCTATTTGCTTTACTGGGTGGTTTCTCTTCTACATCTGTATTTCTAGGGTGGTGACATCATCAGACTGGACATGGTAATGTGTGTATACTTTGTTTTATGCCTTTCTAGGAATGGTCCATGTGGGTTGTCAGGTGTCAACAGCTGGAACAGGAGCTCATAATCCTTACCTTGTGTGATCTATCTGTGGACACATCGACATTCCTTCATATGTCAACACATATTTATGCACAGCTTGTTGGTTTTGTGGGTACTACATGTGTCTGGGATGTTGATAAAGGGCTATTCAAAGTGTATGTGAGACATGTGTAGCTGTGTTCAGTGATGTATGTCCTGTGTGTCTGCCTTGCAAACAGTCTAGCATGTTTGGGAACTGTGATCCGCACATGAACATACCACGGTTAGTAGGGTTGTGTGTATGTCAGCTTCCAATAGCTCGGTTTATGACTTCAACCATGATGGACTCTATGGCTTGCAGATCATACTTCATAGGCATACTGGACTGTACATCCCATGGTGTGTTGTGCACCAACACTTGTGTGGAGTGCCATATGTTGCTGTAACACATTCAACGGTTCCACATCCTGTGTAGGGGGGGAGGTTCAGCTGACTGTTCAGGTGCAGGATCTGTTTGTTCTGTAGTTTATGCACGACACATATTGGGAATCAATGTAGTCCACTTGATGCCATGCTTTTAGCATTGGAGGTAGCTGTTCATCCATTCTACATGTGATATCTCCTGGTATGATGATATGGACTATCGTCGGTGGGAGGTGGGTATGTATATATGGGCCTGTCTGTCAGGATGTTGGCATTGTCAGTCAGGTACAGTTGGCCCTGACTCATGACATAGATGTGTGTGCATTGCTATATATGACATAGCTGTCGGAGGTGTCATGATTCAGTCTGGACTCCTTCTCAGCTACTCTTTACAGAACACCAACAAACCTGAGCACTAATCCCTGTTATACTCCTTTACACACTTAACACCCTACTGATCCTTTGTCATCTGGCTACAGAGTATGTCATGATGATATCCAAGCATGTCCAGGGGTCGGCTTTGTGTGCACTCTCCAGTCCAGCTGGTGAATATTGTGATGTAGACACAATGTCACATCTGCCTCATGTACACAGACAAGACTCTCCTCCTCACAACAAACCTAGATATATGTGTAAGATGCACCTATAGAGACATACAGGGTGCTGAACTCTCTCAACCCATGACTGGCCTAATCTATCAGGTGGTGAAGATAACCACACACACCACATATCAGTCTCACATATCCTCTGGCGACAGCACTCAAACCACATTATCACACATACACATACTCGGATGCTGTAAATGAACTCTGCCTAAGCAGCAGAGACCTCCACAGCAGGCACACACACAACTGCTACCCCACTACAATTCCCACATCTCACATAGTTCACAATGTCAGTGTGCCACACAGTCACTTGCCTTTGGGCTACACAACACACATAATACACTTGTGATAGGTGACACATATTGTCAAACACACTGACATACCACTCACCAGCCCATACAAGGGAATAGTCCCTTTGTGCTGTCTGTCATGTGCCAGGATCTGCCACATAACACATGCAGTCAGGTCACTACAAAGCAAGTACAGGACTGGCATCATCATTGCCCATGCTGGTGCGTAAAACCTCAGATGTTACTCCCTGGACCACATGACATGGTACATGGAGGAACAGTGTCATCATGTAGCCCAGGCCAGTATGACCCTGACCTTGTCTAGCATCTTACACCCACCAAGTATGATGTCACAGTATACAGACAAACATATCATGTTTAACACTTGGCTAACAGATTGGTGTCATTCATAGGGGATACAGTGTCTGTCAGCCTGTGGTGACATGCTCAACATACCACATAGCTTCACTATGGACAGCTTGCACCTGTCACCCTTGGACCTTTGAATGCTGGCTAAGGCTCTTGCTGCCACCATAGTGCATTTGTTGAGCAGGGCTCAATAGACAAACCCACCTACATAGACATTACAGGTTAAATAACACTAAGGGTAATGCTGCTCAACACCAGATGTGTTACCCTCATATTGTAGCCACTCAGGACTCCCCTCAGTATGGGGGATAGCAATATATGTGCACTAACAGATGCCTAGTTCAGGGTCACATATGCACACCAACACTACCAGGTTATGTTTCATACCATTCTTTGTGACCACAGGACTTGGAACGGACAACACAACTAGAGGGTGTATCCCTATACATCACAGATACACACACCTCCGGGTTAGTGGCACTGCAGTAAGCATCACAGACCATACATATACAACTACCATTGTTCTAAACTGCCTTTCAGTTTGTTGCCTACTACAGACCACCCTCCCATACTCAGGAACCACACTCAGCTTTCCTGGGAACAGTGGGGAATATGATGGTCTCCACAAACACCATTATATTGGGTGACATCAGATACATGAATATTGACTGGGGATACTACTCAAGCCGCAACAACCTCACCCTACAGTCGCTACAATTTGTACATTCATATGCTATGGCACAACCAGTCACCACAGCCACAAGGGGGAATACATATTGGACCTGATCATCACCAACATGGGGACTCTATGTTACACACCAGCAATATACCCCTCATTGGTAAGGTCGGAACATACATCTATCTCACTGGACATACATATACACTCCACACACCCATCCTGGGTAATCTTGGTGAACTTCTGATGAGCCAACATCTCACTTCACCAAAGCAAGGTGGTATCCTTCAGAGAGCTTGAGACAGTGTGAAATACAGCTCCGACTGCTGAATCCTTTACATACACATTCTATGGACTCCTAGTGGACTGCATGGATTGTGCTACCCCAGATAACAAGACTCACTCCTCCAATGGCAGGGGACCTGTCTGGTAGACACCAGCCATTAATGAGCTGTACAATGTCAGGAGGAAGCTACTACATGATAGAGTACAATCCCAGATGGGGAAAACATCTGTGATCTGTACTAGCAGACAGCTATGATCAGTCATGTACTTATCTAAGGTCTTCTTCTCAAGGACAATTGCACCAGACAAGTAGGACTATCACAAGGCCTTCATCAGTTAGGTCAGGAATCTGGGTGGACACTCACTGATATCCTGTGAGTTACTGCATACTGACTACACTTACCCTGAACCCACTGGCATAGCCAACATCCTGGCAAACAGGTTCAGTGCAGACGTCTCCCCCCATCCCCCCTAGGGAGCAACTATCCATCCCAACAGAGTGTAACCTCCCTGACACCACACAGTAACAGGTGAGTGCTGCCCTCCCCAAAGCATACATTACAGCATCAATGTGACCAGTTGGTGTCCCGGCCTGCATCTTACATGAGCTTCATGACAGACTTAACCCTCACATTACATCACTGTGCAATATTGGAGTTACTACAGGATATGTACCCACGGAATGGCATACAGCAACAGTGTTCCCACTCCACATAGTTGGTGCCAGAATGGACCACAGACAATATTGCCCTATAAGCCTAACTATCCTGTTATGCAAAGCTATGGAGTGTATTGTCATGGGACTCTTACACATAGACATCAGGAAACTACAGACACTGTGTCCTTCACATTTCAGCATTGTTGTGGGCAGATCTTCCCTCTTGAACATGTTTGTATTCCTTTGACAGTTAACAGGTCCATCAACATAGGGACAGTTGTACATGCAGCCTACCTGAAGCTTGCTAAACACTTCCACACAATAACCCACTGGGCCATTATGCATAGGCTCACCAGCATCGATATGGACACATATCTCACATGATGGATTGCTACCTGGATCAGGGATAGCACCTACATGGTCAGAAGTGCAGGTGCCATGTCTGAATATACACCAGTTACACATGGCATCCCACACGGCTCGGTCCTGGGACCTCTCTTGTTCAGTATATATTTGTCTGACGTACAGGCTACCACAGGGGGAATATGGCTGACCTTGTTCACACTTGACTGCATACTGGGTGCCATGATCACCTCTCCAGCTGCCACATGCATACTCCAACAGGGTCTCACAGAGATGGATGACTGGTGCCTGAGCCATGGCCTACAGCTAAATGCCATTAGTTGCATAGTCATCCCCTTTGGGAATAACAACATGCCCACACATTAACACATAGGTAGTAATCCATTACATATGGTAGGTGTTGTTAGGTGATTGGGGACATGACTTGTTCGTACTGTCACCTTTGACATTCACGTTGCCACAGTGGTTGGACAGACCTTCTATATAAGCAACCTTATCCCATATGGTTTCACATCTAGATTGAGTGATGTCATTGTGCCCCTATACTAATAACAACCGTGCTTGGTTACAATGCCACCTTTGGGGTGTACCTTACCCAACACCTGCAGAAACTGTACTGACCACAGATACCCATGCAACAGCCACCCCTCAACAATACCCACGAATCACATATCTAAAAAATCAGTGTGCCTCACAGTCACAGCCCTTAAGGCCAAACAACACACCAAATACACTTGTTATAGGGGACTCTATTGTCCAGCACACTGACATCCCACTCAACTGACTGAACAAGGAAAAGGTCACTGTAAGCTGCCTGTCAGGTGGCAGGATCCACTGCATAACACAAGCACTCAGGTCACTCCAAAGCAGGTACAAGTATGACTCCATCATTGTCCATGCAGGTGTGAATGACATGAGACGTACCCCCCTGGACTACAAGAAATGAGACATAGAGCAGCTCTCTGATCATGTAGCCCAGGCTGGTATGACCATGACCTTGGGTACCATCTTGCCCTCACCAAGAATTATACCAGAGTATAAAGACAAAATGATCAGTTTCAACAATTGTCTACAGTATTGGTGTCATTCAATGGGGATCCAGTGTCCATCAACCTGGGATGACATGCCCGACAAGCCACGTTGCTTTGCTAGGGATGGCTTGCACCTGTCACCCTTAGGCTTTCGTATACTGGCCATGCCTCTTGCCACCCCCATAGTGCATTTTTTTAGGCGAGGCTCAAAGGACAAACACACCTCCATAGACAACCCAAGGATACAAAATCTAAAGGTAATGCTACTCAATGCCAGACGTCTAAACCTCAAGATGCACACACTTGAGGCTCTCCTCAGTATGGAGAATATCGATGTCTGTGCAGTAACAGAAACCTGGTTCAAGGCTCCTGAGAGCACCCCAGCACTACCAGGTTATAACTCATACCATGCGTTTCACACACAAAACTCGGACCAAAGCAAAAAAGGAGGGGTAGTATCTATATTCATCAAAGATACCTACACCTCCAGGTTAGTGGCACTGCATGAAGCATCAGAAACCATCCATGTGCAACTAACAGCGGGCCAAACTGCCTTTCAGTTTGTAGCCTGCTACAGAACACCCTACCTATTACAGGAACCCTACTTGGCATTCCTGAGAACACTGGAGAATATCAAGGTCTCTCCTAAAGCTATGTTATTGGGTGACTTCAACTATCCAAACATTGACTGCAACAACTACTCATGCCCAAACACACTTGCCCAATGGTTCCTTGAAGTTATAAACTGTAATGTGATGGAACAACTCACCACTCCCACAAGAGGGAACAACATATTGGATCTGGTCATCACCAACATGGGGACTCTATGTTCCACACCACAGGTAAACCCCTCATTGCTAAGATCAGACCATTAACAAATTTCCATGGACATCCATATCCCATCCCCACCCCCAGCCAAGGAAATCACTGTATAGAATTTCTCAAATGCCAACTTTGCACTTCTCAAGACTGAGGTGGAATCCTTCAAAGCCCATGGGCCAGAGGATAATACAGGCCAATCCGCAGAATCCTTTACAAATGCATTCTATGAGCACCTGCAGGAATGCATGGATCGTGCTATCCCAAATAAAATGAAGACTCACTCCTCCAAAAACAGGAGACCTGTTTGGTGGACCCTGGCCATAAATAAGCTATACAACAGAAGGAGGAAGCTACTACATGACAGAGCAAAATCCCAAAAATGGAAGGCATCTCTGATCAGTATTAGCAAGAAACTTCGATACCTCATAAAATCATCAAAGGCCAGTTTCCAAAGTGAAATTGCCCTAGACACTAAAGATAATCACAAGTCCTTCTTTAGTTATGTCCATAATATGGGTGGAAACTCCCAGATATGTTCTGAATTGTTGCATAATGGTACAAAATATACCGAAACTACAGACATAGCCAACATCCTGGCAGACAGATTCAGCACAAACCTCTCCCCCCCCTTCACCCACAAAGGAACAAATGCCTATCCCAACTGAATGTAACCTCCCTGACATCACAGATGCACAGGTGAAAGCTGCCCTCGCCAAAGCAAAATGCACAACAGCTATGGGACTGGATGGTGTCCCAGGCTGTGTCTTACACAAGCTCCAAGAAGAACTGAACCCTCACATTAAGTCACTGTTCAAACTTAGCCTTACTGCAGGATATGTACCCGAATAATGGCGTACAGCTACAGTGGTTCCACTCCACAAAGGTGGTGCAACAACAGACCCTGGGAACTATCGCCCCATAAGCCTGACTAGTCTGGTCTGTACAGCTATGGAGCGTATTATCATGGAACTCATAAACAAAGACATTGGGAGCCTCCAGACACTGGACCCTACCCAATTCAGCTTTGTTAAGAGCAGATCTTGCCTCTTAAATCTAGTTGATTTCTTTGAAACAGTTACCAACGCTATGGATGAGGGGAAGGTAGTCCACACAGCCTACCTGGACCTCGCAAAAATGTTCAACACAATACCCCACTCGGAGATCATACATAAGCTTAACAGCTTAAATATCAACCCCTATATCACAAGATGGGTTGCAAACTGGCTCAGGGATAGAACCCACATGGTCAGAATCGCAGGTGCCATGTCTGAATACAAACCAGTTACAAGTGGCATCCCACAGGGCTCAGTTCTGGGACCTCTCTGGTTCGGTATATACTTCTCTGAGGTTCAGGCTAACACGGGGCAATTATGGCTGACAAGGTTCACAGATGACTGCAAACTGGGGGCCATAATCGACTCTCCAGCTGACACAAGCATCCTCCAGAAGGGTCTCACAGAGATGGATGTTTGGTGCCAGAGCCACAAGCTCGAGCTACATGCTAAAAAGTGCATAGTCATCCCCTTTGTGGAAAACAAGGTGCACACAAATTACTACATAGGTGGTAATCCATTAAGTACAGAAGTAGTAATTTGAGATTTGGGGACCAATGTAGATAGTAATCTCTCCTTTGATAATCACATTGCCAAAGTGGTTACAAAGACCTTCTATATATGCCACCTTATCACGAAAGGGTTCACATTTACATCAAGAGAGGTCATTGTGCCCCTCTACTCGTCAGTCATTAGCCCCATACATGAATACAATGGCCCTTTTGGGATGTACCTTACCCAAAACCTGGAGAGATCCAAAAGTACCTCTCCAAGAGGATCATAGGCTACAAACAGATGTCATATGCAGCTCAACTAAGGAAACTCCAGCTATACTCAGTTGCTTACCGCCTACTCAGAGGCAATCTATGCCTGACATACAAAGCCATGTCAAAGCCAGAATTAATGGACATGCTCCACCTCAAAATTCCAAGTCCCTTAGAGATACATGCTCCAGGGACTTAAACCTCAGCACAAGAATAAAAAGGACATGCTGGAGGGACAGATTAATTTCCCAGAGGCTCCCCTCACTCTGGAATAGAATCCCAATTCATATTAGACATAGCCCCTTGCTGACCCTCTTCAAGCCAAATCTAGACACATGGATGGGAAATCACAAATTCACCCCTGGGATCTCTTCTGTGTCCCTGCTAGACAGAGGCACAGCAAACTAATCTTAAAGGGTACCTTCTGTGACCTAATTTACAGAGGCACAGTAGACTAATCTAATAGGGAGACGGACACCAAATACACTCTGGCTAGGCTTATAAATGCCCTAGGGCAGATAGCCTAGTATCTACCTATGAACCTATGAACCTATAAGTTTCGCACCAAGCAGATGTAGGGACTCACACAGATGACCTGCACAGTTCAGATGCAGTAACTCCAGCTCTACTCAGTCACTTACCACCTACTCAGATATGATGTGTGCCTGTTGTTTGCAGTAATACCCCACCCAGAATTAATGGACATGCTCCATCCACCTCAGGATATCCAACTCCCTTGTAACTACACACTCCAGGGACATATACCTCAGCACAGATGTTAATAGGACATGCTGGAGGGACAGATTCTTATCCCAGAGCCTCCACTCACTCCAGATTGTGATCACAGTTTCACATAGGCAGAGCCACCCACTAACCACCTACAGGGGACATCTTGATGGCTGTATGGGTGATCGTATGTTTACCCATGGGATATCTTCTGTGTCCCTGCTAGACAGAGGCACACTAGCCTAAACGTACATGGGCTATCTTGTGTGACCTACTATTCACTGGCACAGTGTAGTACTCTGACAGGGCTGCAAAAGCCAAACACACTCTGGCTAGGCTTGTACATACCCTAGGGCAGATAGCCTAGTATCGACCTCTGAACCTATGCTTCTGCTCAGGATGCACAATATTTATTGCTGATACTGTTTGCAGGTCTTTATCATCTTTGCTTTCCATGTTTCTATGAACAACTTAGGTATCTGTGGAACATGTTTGATCATGACAGGGTTCCACTATATTATATAAGTGTCTGTTGTCATGTAACTGTGTGCACAGGGCAGATTGCTGGATAGTGAGAGGTTCCTGGGTTAACACATGCAACTGCCAGATATGTGTGGCCCACTGCTGTAGTCAGACTTGGCCTAAGTGTGTGAGCATGCCCAGTTCAGGCTTTCCATGTTTTGTTGCCTGACATATGTCTCATTTATTCAAGTGTGTGAGCATGCCCAGTGTGACCTTTCAGTATGTTGCGATCTGAAGTCCACTACATTTCTGGATGTGTGTGAACATGACCAGTATTAACATTTATACTGTGTGTGTTGGAAGTCAAGTTCTGTTCTTACTACAGGACTCACCTTTGTGTCATAACTCAACAGGGATTATGCTGTGCCTGCAGGGTTTCCATGAGATACTTTGCATAGACTTATCAACATTCCTTCATACTGGCTGAACAGTGCAATGCTGTCATGGTTTAGTGGTTCAGTACTTTAACTATGGTGCACAGTATCCTGGGTTCGAGGCCCATCACTGCTTTATATTTCCATACTGAGCAGACCAGACTGCTTAAGGGTCAGTTAAGCAAATATGAGCATGTTGGCTTTTGTTCTGCTATGCCCTACTTAGACCAGGCTTGTCTGACATTGCTGTATATTCACCAACTTTGCTGGACATTGCCCAGTATTACTCAACACTGACCACAGTTGTACTAGTTGGTGTTTGTATTCTGTTTGCATATACTACATGGTGGTAAATGCTGTTTAGCACTACCTTAAATTGCTTGACACATGGCAATCATGCCTCAGGTGGTGCTGCAGGGCTGCCTATGTTAGATGCACATACTACACTCCCTGTACATGTTTGAAGCAGGTAGTGTCAACTGAGGCATTCCTTTTACTATATGTGCTGGTCAGAGAGAGGTATCATTTCCAGGGTTCCTACTGAGCCAGTGTATGTGCTATACGTTGCCTCTTTGCCAAGGCCAAAGCATATTGGGCATGCCTCCTTCTGCCTACTGGGGCAGGCTCAGGTTGTTCCTCCTCCGAGTCACGCTCTGCCTGTGATGACCTTGGCAATGGTTGGGGGCTGTTTGGGCCAGGCCTATGCTGGTCCTGCTGCAGCTGTTTTCGCAGGATCATATTATGTAACATGGCACATACCATGACAATTTGGGTACATGTAGTTGGTGTGTACTACAAGGCTCCACCAGATGTGTCCAGGCACCAGACCTGTGACTTGAGCAGCCCAAACACACGATTACATTTCGTGTTTGTGCGTGTGCCTCATTATGGCGTTCCTGTTCAGGTTTGTGTACATTTCTGATGGGTGTCGTCAGCCACTGCTCCAGTGCATAGCCAGCATCCCCCACTAGGTGACCATGTGGGATGTCCCCATTGGCAAATGTCTGGTACAGCTGCATCAGATGCCAGATATGAGAATCATGGTAGCTTCCAGGGCAGCTAGCACATACATTCAGTATTATGCCCTGGGCATCACACATGACCTGGCAGTTGATGGAGGGGAAGCCCTTGCGGTTGAAGTAGACCCTACCCTGCTCACCAGCTGGTGCTTTGATGCATATGTGTGTGCAGTCTATTGCACCCACTACCTCAGGGTATTCCGCTATTTGCTGGAAGAGATGCATATTGCTGGCCAATACCTCATGGGAATTGGGGAAATATACATGATCACCGACATGTGCTGACATGGCATCCAGAAACTGGTGCAGTACCCTGGATGCTGATGCCTGTGATAGCCCCATCATATCACCAGTTGGTCTCTGGAAGGCACCTGTTGCTAGTATTCGTAGGCCAACACATACCTTGGTTTCCACTGGAATTTGTTGCATGAGGTCTCTGTCCACTCTATAGTGCTCCACTATCTCCAGCTCATGTAGCCCCTGCTAGGTTACCCTGGGCATGTACACTCTTCTCTGTCTCCTCACTAGGGGTTGGTTGGCAGCATTCCCATTGCCACCACCCTCAGCATGTTGCATATGTTGGTTTATGACAGCAATGGCAGCCCCTAACATTTCTTTGTCTCAGTTAAGCCTTTTCAGTATTCACTTCTCTTAGCTTACTGCAGTGCCTCTGAGCAATACATGGTGAAAAGTTGTTTGCAGATTTTTAAGTGCTGGGCTGGGCTGGGCTGGTTTACTGCCTGTGTAATTGCCTGATTCTGATTATTTCCACCTGCTAGTTCTGCTGAGTCTCCCTGGTTAACTTTCTACTGTTTGTTGTGCTTCTTCTTCTCTTTCCATTTCCTCAGGGGGGCAGCACCACACACACTAGTGCAGACGCACATACACGTGATAACATGCGCGCACAGGCTTAGGCAGAGTTACACTAGCTAATTCCTGCTTAGACATGTGCACACCAGCGCAAATGCACTCACAATACTGTAAACTGCCTTATACATGCTTACTCTGGCTTAAACACGCACACCCACGCTTACACGCGTGCAGACTGCCTTACTCGGGTTTACAGGTGCGCACATGCGCGCATACACATTGCAAGCATTTTTACAAGAAACTTTAGTGATACCCACAGTGTGTACCTTCTATTTCTTGACTTTAGCTAGGATACCTGATGACACACCTCTTCCAGTGATGAGCAACTGACAGCTAATACATGCCACTCTGCTCCAATGAGCTTATCTTCTTTCATACATACCCCCTCCTGATGTCACCTATATCCTACTCTGTTACTCCCCTTATCCTAGTCTTACACTCCACTGACTGTGCTCATTTGCTATGTAGACTTGGGATTCACTATCCTTACCCTCATTTGCATAGGATTGCCTACTAATGCTTGGTTACATCTCTTAGACTGAGTTCCCCCCTTAGCAACCCCTACTCGGTAGCCATGTTGTCTTCAACCTGCCATTGCCTTACATTGTACATTACAAATACTCATAAAATCCACATTTGTGGGTTTTACTTTTTATTTTTCTTGGGTTTTTTTAGAGCGCATCCCATTTGCGTGACGCTGCACTACGCTTAAACACAGAAAATCAAAAAAAAATTAATTTAATTTTTTTTTCATTTTGCATCGGGAAACATTGCTAATGGCCATATATTTGGCCATTGGCATGCTTCCTCTACTGGATGCAACCTTTATTTGGAGCTGTCACGGCTCTGTTTTGCTATTTGCAGAATGGTACTCAGTTGTCAACTGAGTACATTTCTGCAGATAACACTACTCTTACTCGGACATGTTCAGGTTTCCTGAATCACAAATCTACCTCATTTGCATGCCTTTCGGCTGCAATTGAGGTAATTTGCATGTCCCGGCCCTCTCCGTGTAAGAGACGTTTTAGGAGCTCTCTTGCACACCCCTACAGGCTGTTCCTGGATTACTCGTTGGACATGATGGCTGCATGGAGTCTTACTCTACTCTTAGACTCCATGCAAGCCATCGTGAATCTGGCCCAGTGTTTGCTACTATTTTTAAGAGATGTAGCACAAGAAATAGTGGAATCACAATTAGAGAAGATAACTCTTGAAGACATTTTGAAATCATTTGATGCAGAATAATTGCAGATGTTGATGTTATTAGAGTTATATGGTTTTGGCAGAACATTTAAGAGTTTCTTAGAAATAATATGTGAATATATTAGTTAAAACCAGTGGTCAAAGGTTGGATATAAAAGGAGGCAGAAATGTGAAATTTAGTTAAACAAAGGCATGAATTAAGTTCTACTACAATTAATAGATAAATAGATAATAATGGATTTGGTAATAGAAAAAGTTTGTGGCTAAGGGAGCTGGTGGATGAGAAATATAAGTAGAGTAAAATATTTCCTTAGACAAGCACTACTACCTTGATTCATATAGCAGAAAGATAATTTATATATTGAAAGTCTGAAAATCAATTGTTTGCACTAGGTTGTTGTGTCTTTCGGCTTTTCCCAGTCAGGGGTCGCCACAGCGGAACTCTGGTCCGCTAATGATTGGCAATAGAATTTTCCATGCCGCTTTGCCAGGCCTGGCGCACAACCTTCAATGAAGGAATGCCCATTCACGCATGTCGCCACACAGAAGACGCTCTAACTGAGAATCAAACGGGGCAACGTCTTACTGTGAGGCAACAACGCTACCGCAGCACCACCACCGCAGTGTAATTGCACTAGGTATGGAGCCAAATAGAAGCAAAAGTAAAGGGATTGGCAGATCTGTAAGATGTGCAAGTATTTATTTACTTTTTTGAAGAAAAGATTTGGAAGTTTAGGACTGTCTTTTTGGACACAGAGAAGTAATAAAAGAAAAGAAAAAATTGTACAAAGAAAATTATAGTAAATATGTGGGAGACTTACATATTGACATTTGATTACTGGAAAAGTCCAACTGGGTAGGAGTGCATTTTCAGCAGAGGCCCAGGGAGAAAAGCTCTTAAGTATTACAAAACATTTTAAAAACAGCAATTTTACAGTCCTTAAAAATAATACAAAAACACAGTTTAAATAATTATTCCAAATTAGACATAATATAAAAACATTGGTTAAGAATAGATACAAGCTATATGAAAATTATTTAATAGTTAGAGAAATTATTTCCAATTTATAGAAAAATTAAAGGTAAGTTAGTATAATACAAACATGAATTTTAATATGAAGTGAAAGAAAAGCAGCCTTATGGTATATTAAGAGCGAAAACCAGGGTAGTGAGATTGATAAAAGTAAGAAAGTGTGTGAAGCAGGGAGAGTAAGGAGATGTAAGGTATGAACAGGTATTTGTTCACATTTAATGATATAGTTTGTCCTGGTGTTGAACAAGAATAGAGATAGGTTTTGGCTAAGAAGTCTTTCAGAATGGTTTTGAAGGATGGGAGGGTGGGTATTGAACTGATGGATACAGGTAAGGAGTTCCAGGCCTTAGCAACATGGTACAAGTATAGACAACACCCAACAGATATGATAGGAATGTGAACAGACAGGAGTTTTTGGTAATTTGATCACACAATAATCACAGTATAAAACCATCGCTCAGTAAACATTCATGGAATTAACCAGTATATCAAAAAAGTGTTATATTTGTTCCAAAACACCAGCAACTGACATTACATGCATGTTAAAGGACACAGGCTTAACATACATAAAGCTTATCAGATCTGAATGAAATTGATGCAAATACACACTACCAAGGCCTGTTCATTTTCTCTACACAGTCTTAGAACAAATAGAAATGTAATAAAATATGACATATAACCGCACTGTGAAGAAAGTTGGTGACTGAGTGAAAAAGGGGACAGCAGTATTGTACAGTACTGATTTAATTCCAGGTTTTGTGCTATGGTAAGTTTGTATCTGAAACTTGTCTTGTTGGGCCCTCTGTGGTGATCGGAAGGGTTAATATTGCTGTTGTTCATGGCCTGAATTATCTGTCACATAGCAGTACTAACTTTTATTGGCCTGTGTAATCTTATATTGTGTTTGGAAAGCTGATGCTCTATTTTGCCCACCTGCATGAACTCTGCTACCAGATTTCACTTGGGAAAACAGTCTTACATCATATGGGAACTGCTGAGCCTAGTGTAGTGGGTTTGCAGAGTTTACAACTCAGTAGCATAACGTATTCAATAGTAGCAAGTACTCATCTTGGTAAATGTTCTGTTCCTTCCAAGCACTATTCCCTGAGGTAGTACACCCTACAGGGCTTGCTTGTGCCTTGTTGCACTTGCCTGTGGGGAACTGCAACTTGCAGAATCTTCTGCCCTGTAGTGATGTTGGATTTAAGAGTGCCAGTTGTTCCCTGCACTATATTTCACAGCTGTGATTGTTTAATTATTGCCTGCTATATTGTAACATTGTTTACTGCCCTGCTATATTAAGGACTTGTTATTACGCATCCTTGCATATTGCACCAAACTTTTCTTGTAACTGTTTGCCTATTTTATTATTCACCTCACAGAATCTTGTGACATTTTATGTAATGTATTACTTATCGTGTGAAGTTCTGGGGATAGTTATATCTATGATTTTTGGATTATTGTGTACCCGTGTTTGCTGCTTAGCCATGCACTACTAAATGTGTGATGACCACTAATCACTGTACTGCAATATTTGTGGCAACTGCTCAGGCACTCTTATGCTACAGATGCCCTTGGTATCATTATTTTATTGTGATGCACATGATGAGGCTTATTTCAAGTACTATGTTGTAGATAATTTTGGAATCTAAGTAAAAGTACCTCTGAAATTCAAAGAATATGCACATTTCCATGTGATAAATGGCTGAAATGCAAGACTGTAAAAGCATGTATGCATGCAAAGTACAGAATTATTTACACAGAAATATCTTGTATTATGTAATATTTTACATATATAGTTTTAAGTATGAATGCTTAAAAGAGTGAACATTTTTTTTTCTTTTTAGCTTTGCTTTTTAGCTTGCCATCTGCTCTGCATGTGTGATCATGATACAGCAAATTATGATAATTTGTGGCTTCCCTGCTTTTGTGTGATTTCTGAATTTTTATATGTAGTTATTAGGGAAGTATGCAGGTACAAGGGTGCTTGCCCCCCTGCAAAAAAGTGTTTTTTTTTTTCTTTTAATGTTTAGTGGTTCAGTCTAAAAAGATTGCTGTCTGCCTTAGCTCTGCATGTGGTAGTTACTAAATATATTAATATACGCACACAGCTATATATATATATATATATATATATATATATATATATATATATATATGTATATGTATATATATATATATATATATATATATATATATATATATATATAGATATATATAAAGAAAAGAGAGCAGGCGAGAGGGAGAGGGAGTACAAGTGTATGGCAGTTGGAGCTTTAGCTGCTATGGTACAGGGTTTAATTCCTTCAGACATCATATGCCTACAGTCTGATCTTGAACAAGTCACTTAATTAGACATTGGGTCACCCCTGAAATGGAAATCCATACCCAATGGATCTACCTGGTTAACAAATATGTACATTTATATATCTTACTATGTATATATAGATATATAAATAAAGATATATATATATATATATATATATATATATATATATATATATATATATATATAGGTTTACTAATGGAATGATGAAAAAGACATGATTGCAAGAACAGAAAGCTGGCCAAATTTTCCTTAGTATTGTAAACACCACCATGGGTATCCCCTGAAGAGACACTACTAGCCTAGTGGGATTAACCTGGTAAATGAAGGATATTTAAATTAAACAAATTCAATTAAATCCATATCTTTGCCTTCATTTCAAATGTAAAGAAGAAAATAATATGCACTCTGACAATTTTGAGCGTGTTTATGGTAACTGGAGGAAGAGAAACAAGTAAAGGGACACCAGAAGGGCTTTTGGGGAGAGGGTCCATTCCCCTGCATAGGTCTACATTTGACCATGATCCAGCTCTGGGTATAGCTGTGGCAATTTTTCATCACTGCTCTTGCCTTTCTAATTTGAGTGATTGAAGCCTAGTAGTGTGATACTATTTTGTGCAACAGAAGCATTCTATATTTTTTGTAGTTATGCCTCAAAGACACAGCTTCCACAGACTTGTTGAAGAATAAGGACTGCAGTGTACCAGTACACATCTGAATGTGAGTTGCTCATTATGGCTAACTGTGATGTCTAAAACTTCTTACTGCACATGTTTCAAATTCTGTTAACAAATAGTGTATGGGACTTTCTCCACAGATTGCACATATTCCTCTGCATCTGGAATATGGGACATGTGTGGATATGCAATATCCAAAAAAAAAAAAAAAAAAGAATGAAGTATGCCAAATGTCACAATGTCACCATGTTTGATATTCAGGTGATTTGAGATTGTGCTACATTGGTGCTCTTGGTTCATTTTCTTGAAATTCCATCATGATATAGACAGATAGGTAGATAGAGATAGATAGATAGCTAGATAGATAGATAGCTAGATAGATAGATAGATAGATAGATAGATAGATAGATAGATAGATAGATAGATAGATAGATAGATAGATAGAGATTTATGAATGTCTCATGAAATATCAAACACTCACAAGAGTGAACCTACAATCAGCAATCATTTTAGAGTAAATCTAAAATGATTGGAAATATCAAAAGTAAAATTAATGTTTTACGATGGAGGTAAATCCCCCTTAACTCCATACCACTTGCTAATCATGTATGCTAATTCTGAGATTGCATAATAGCAGAGTGAGGCCAAATTTCATCACCCTACTGCAAAAAAATCCCATACAAAAGGCTGTTTGCACAAACTCCATTTGAAAAAACATTTGCTCATATGAGCATTCTCTTTTTTACAGCAGTAAAAAGCATTCACTCATATGAGTGCTGTCTCTCTCTCTCTCTCTCTCTATCAAATATATATACATATATATTACATAGATACTTAAGTAAATAGTAAACTGATAGATAAATAGGCAGTTATCTAGCTGAAGTGATAGATTATTAGAAATAGATAGATGGATAGACAGAGTAAACTAAATTTTGCAATGTCAAAATAGATACGATAGTAACTATACATTCAGTAGTAAAGCTTATTACTAAGTATACTCCATAAAGATATAGTTAGGTAAATAGCTATGCAGAAAGATATATGTCACAATACAGAGTGCTGAGTTATTTTCAAAAAGTGGATAGCATTCATTTTGATTTAATTTTAAAAATTTATTTAATTTTGAAACATAATAAAATGAAAGAGAGGCATAGGCAGAAAGTGTGGTTGGTGATAACAGGGCAATAATTGGTAACACTTAAAAAACAATGAGACATTAAAATAAATTAAACATATATTGCACCTCATAGTTTTGTAAATAAGTGAGTTAGTCTTCAGTCCATCTGGCCATCAAGAAAGAATGACAGACTCAAATGAATGTTGAAAACATGTCTAACAATCCATTTGTGCATTTTACTGTCATACTGAGTTGTGTTTTGAGATGACCTTGTAGAATAAAGTAGTTCATTCCAGAGAGGTGAAATAATGTAAGCAATATAGAAATCACATCTTTGTTTCTTACTATTCATTATGAATGCTATGTTCTTATACCCATGTGTTTTAGAATTAGCATTTGAAAGTCAAAAAGAAGGCTTCATCATTATGAGTCTTTTATGTTATCACAAACTTGCTTCAAAATACACCTCTCTTGAATAGCAAACAGGTTAAAATGTTCCTTTCTCTGATGATATTACAAATGCCTAATTCTGGGAATCGGATTAGTAACTTTCCATCTCCAATTTCTGATTTGAGTCTGAGAAAACATTAAATCTAGAAATGTATTCTAGAATTGGTCTAATAAGAATTTTCTATAATTTTGGCAAGATACTTTAATTACATGAGATGGTAGTATTAAAAACAATTATAATTGCTTTGTTGCTTTAATTCAGTGTCAGAGGTGCAACAGATAGCACACTTACCTTTGTTCTATTCCCACCACAACAATTTCTGACACTGCAATGCAGAATAAGGGGGTGTTGTATTACTGAATGTGTCATCTTTCAGATGAGACATTAAACTGTTGTTCCATCTGCTTAAGTCAGTAGTACTGCAGGTGCATGTAAAAGACCCCACAGCAACTAGTGAGAAGAGTAAGGATTTTTATTAAAAAAATGTACAATACTATTTACAGACTTACATATTTACAAATTTATACAGTGTACAAATTTCCATTCCTTTCCATTACTGTCATACAATTATAAAAATCTTACTTTTTTCATTGCTATGTTAAACTTCTATCTTCATTCTCTTATTTGACCCCACACTCCTTTTTCTACAACCAAAATCTAATTGTTCTTAAAATTGGTGTTAGTTTCCAGTTACCATTGCACATAATTTCATTTAACCTTTCAGTACAACTAGTCCACACAACCTAAAATGATCTTTTATCTATTTTAGTAACACATTCCTTATATTAATGTCTGTAATATCCAGGTAGCATTGTCACCTTACAGTAAAACACTGTCCGGTTCGATTCTCAGCTAGAGCGTCTTCTGCGTGGAGACATGCGTGAATGGGTGTACTTTCGTTGATGGTTGTGCGTCAGGGCTGGCAACTCTTCACGTAAAAATCAACTGCCAATCATTAGCGGACCGGAGTTCCGCTGTGGTGACCCCTAACCAGGAAAAGCCGAAAGACACAACAACAACATAATCATGTGCATATTTATTTCTTTTATGTCCTTTATATTTTTGAAGAAATTTTCTTTAAATTTTTCTTTTATCTCCTTTATATTTTCAAAGAAATTTTCTTTACACATTTTCCCACAATTTTACAACCCTTATACATTGTAAGAACATTTGTTCTGGAGTTTCAACTTTACCACAATGTATATAAACTCTTCCACTGATTTTTTTATATATGGCATATTTCCCTTTACGGATATTTATTAATCACTAATCTCGATAAAAAATCTTGACATTTAACTTGCTTATTACACCATGCTTTTCATATCTTTATAGTTTTGATTATTTCATTTGCTAACTCAGCCCAAGGAGTAACATAATAATATTGTATCATGGTATTTTTATGCCACACTTTCCTCTCATTTTTTATTTCATCAATTTGTATATTCTATATTTTTTCTTGATATCTCATTACTTCACTTATACATACTTTTCTTCTTTTAAATTTTTAACATATCCCAATAACACTTCTATTTGTACTTTAGTAAAGTTACTAACTTTTCAATTTTATCAGGTATCCAAAACAAAACTTTATATAAATGCAGGGAAGTAGCTTAAGCAAATGGGTTTATTAATCCTAAACCTCCCTCCTTGTACATGCATAAGGCTCTTCTCTTCATTGGATTCAATCTTAAACCCTTTATAAAAGGAAAAATACTTGTAGTATTGGCAACATATAGACACTAGATAAATATGCAGACTTTCCCAATATAACTAAATCAATCAAACAAATCTTTTCTTTAAATGATAGGGCATTTATTTTATCTAGTACCATTTAGTATCCTAGTCCATGTTCCACACTTACATTTTAACCCCCAAATCTTATTCGTAATGCAGAGATTTCTTTCATTGAGAAAGATACTCGTATTTTTACTATATCACCCAGTCCTTCACTTTTTTTTTTACTTAAAGTCATGCCTATTATATTTAAACATTTTTCTATATAAAATGTAATTTCTTTCATCCAGACTTTGTTTCTGGTAATCAATATAATATCATCTGAATAAGTAAACATTACTTTATCCCTTTGTTAGTTATATAAGCAGCACCTCTCATGGAAATTTACATTACTAATATTATATATGTATAAAAGCTGAATTTGTGTTTTAGCACTTTGTATCTGATGAAGTCACTTGTTGGACGAAAACGCAGATTAATAAAGCGTTTATTTTTGGATTATCGTACAATTGGTGGAATTTGCAGTCTGCAGTAGTTTCCTGATCCATTTGGCTTTTCCTCAATCTTGTTGTTAGTCTCGAGTGGAGGTTGGCCGTTACTTTTTCTTTTGTTGGTGGTTATCGGAACGGCATGGAGAAGGAGAAGGAGACATCACCCGTTACTGAAGACGGGAGCCAGACTAGGAAACTTATAGGGCAGTTGACAGCATTAGTGGATCTTTTAACGCCTCTGTGTGAGTCTATGGCCAAACGTACATCAAACCCGGAAGTGCACAAAGAGGACGAAGGAGTAGATGAACGCCAACAGTGACCTAAATGCAAAAGACATTGTCACGGTTCTGGAAGTAGGGGAGCGGACTGGGAAGGACCGAACGGTCAAACTTTTGACCAGCAACTACACCCGTTGTTTTTCAGGACTGGGAAAGTGAAAATTTGGAGGATAATAATCGCGATGACAACGACCCACAGGGGCGCCTACACAAAGGTACTGTACTTTTCTCCAACACAAGGGAGATGAATAACTGGTTAAATGAACCATTTAGTTTTAATTGTAATTTAAAGGAAGTGAACAATCTTCCACACTACAACAATTGTTCCTTTAAACAAAATGTAGAGAATGTATCTAAGCTTATGTACAAATATAAATCCACCATAATAGAGAATGGATATATTAATGAATGCTTGAAAAGAGGCATAGTCCCCAAGGGACTTCGGACTTGGAAGTATCCCAACAACGTTCAGTTGGGATCAGTGTTCCATACAGAACTGTTAAAAGTTTTTAATAAATGTGGCCTGGACATTATTAAATGTATCATTGAAGAAAATAATAGGAATTTGGAAATCATTCAAGAGCAAATTAATGAAATAGACTCACATATAAAAGAGGACTTAACTTTTGGAATTAAAGAAAATAGGCAGAAATATCTAGAACTAAAGGGAGAAATGGATGAAAAATGTAAGGGGTTAGTTAAAAGGAAATTAGAAAAATTAAAAAGGGACATACTAGAATATGAGAATGAGACAAGTTACCCAAAACCAGTGTGTAACAGTATTCCCTCATACCAAAGAAGAAACAACAATAATAGGGAGCAGGGAACACAAGGTGAAAGAAATCATTATAGGGACCCTTATAAGGAAACTCATTATTTTAATTATGACAATGATTTCCCACCCTTGGAAAGACAACAAAATGAATATAGCTCAGAAAACAGGAACTTTGGAAATTTTTACAGGAGGGGGGGGATAAGGGGAAGGGGGAACTACAGACAGTAGTACCTTTACCCACTATTACAGTCGATACGACCGATCATATACTCAAAGAGGGTAACAAGTACACATATAATGGTTTCACAATATACAACTTTTGCAACTTAGAACTCAAAAAAGAACATTTCACACTAATGGAAAGGGGTTTTAAATTTATTCCACTATCTAGAGGGAAAAGAGTACAAACATTAATAGACATCAAACTTTTTATTAGAAAAGTAAACTTGGAATTGTTATTTAGGAAAGAAGAATTTTTCCTTCAGAGAAACACTATAAAAGTGACCGAGGAACAAAGAATACTTAAGAGAAAGTCCACTTTCAACCCACCCATTCAAGCGCAGTTAAAAAACTTTGAAAAAGTAATGGAAAATGTGATTAAGAGAGTAGACAAAAATGTGAGATATAAGAACAATTTGGATAGGCAAGAGACAAAAACATTAGAAGAACTTAGAAACAACGAAGGAATCAGGGTCATGAAGCCTGATAAGGGAGGGGGGGTTGTTTTTATGGAATCAATAGAATACGAAGGAAGAATGAACAGAATATTAATGGATGAAATAAAATACAGAGTAGCTTCACGCAATGAAATAAATTTAGCCTATCAGAAGATAGACATAATGTTACAAGATATGGTTACTGAAACTGTCATAGAAGAAAAAATGCTCTCCTTTTTGAAAACAAGCAAACCAAAGATCCCAGTTATTTTCGGCATACCGAAAATACATAAAGACATCTTAAACCCCCCCTTTTAGACCCATAGTGTCAGCAGAAGGGTCTAAAACTACACCCCTAGCCATATTTGTTGACACAAAGACTAAACACATATGGAAAAACAAAAAGGCTATCTTGAGAGATTCCTGGGACCTACTAAGGGAATTAGGGCCGGAGATGTTTGACAAAGACACATTATTCATAACAATAGATATAGTGGACTTATTTGGCTCCATACCATACGAGGAAGGCATCAGAATGTTTGAGGAAGAGGTATTTGGCGACAACAATTTAGCATTTGAAGACAAGGTAGCGTGCATAGGTTTTATGGACTCAGTATTAAGGAACAATTTCTTTTTATATCAAGGGGAATTTTTCCAACAAATTCAAGGGGTAGCAATGGGTGCAGCCTGTGCACCTACCTTTGCTAATTTAGTTCTCGCCAATTGGGAGGAAAAATTTATTCTTCGGTCAGATTATGCCAAACATTTCAAGCTGTACAAAAGATTCCTCGACGACATAATAGTTTTTTGGACCGGAGGCCAGGACAAGTTAAATGAATTTATGAAATATATGGAGGAAACCACTAGTTTCCTAAAATTTACATATACTACATCCCACACAAGTATAGCTTACTTAGATGTGGAAATAGCAAAAGGGAAAGATACCTTGGAGACTAAAGTGTACAGAAAAAATACATACGTCAACTCATTCCTTCATTTTGACAGTGGACATCCCATTCACTGTAAGAAAAATCTAGTGAAAGGTCAATTTGTTAGGGGATCTAGGATGACCAGTACCGAGGAGGATTTCACCAAAGAATGTAACACACTAGAGGAGATGTTCAGTGAGAGAGGATATCCAAAGCAGTTTATCAAGCAATTTAGAAGTGAGGTTACGGAAGCAAGAAGGGGGAGATTTAAACCCATAAAAGGGGTAAAGGAGCAATTAGTGAATGAAAACCACAATGAGCCATCTAAAAAAGAAAACTACAATCAGGCACTAGTTCTAGAATACAATGCCCTAAACAGAAAGGTGAAAGAGGTCTTTCAAAAGGAATGGGAGAAGTTTATCACCCTTTCAGATATAGAAGGCATTTCAGAATTAAACCCAAGGATAGTGTATAAAAATTCCACTAACATAAAAAACATTTTAGAAATAGGGAATAACAAGAATAAAAAACTGGGGGAAAGGACCAACTCAAATAAAGTAGGTACTTACAAATGTGGAAAATGTAGACAGTGTGAGTTTATAACAAACCAGGAGAAAATTTATCTAGGTAGTAGGGACCTATGGTTACAAAGCAAAGGTTATTTTAATTGTGAGTCTAGAGGCTTGGTTTATTTAGTAATTTGTAATAAATGTTTATCCTTTTATGTAGGTAAGACCGAGAGATCCCTGAAAAAGAGGATCTACGAACATACATACGACATTAAGAAAAAGAAAGAAACCAATGCACTATTCAGACATTCACAATTATGTAAGGAATACGAATACAGATTTTTTGTTTTGGACCAGGTGAAAGTGGATATAAGAGGCGGTCCTTGGGAAGAAAACATTGCCTATAAAGAACTATGGTGGCAATTAAACCTAGAGGCGAATAAAACTCCTGGTTTAAACGAATACATTTCTATTTTACCCTTGTTAAAATTAAAAGCAATGAAGATATAATACAAAAATACCTGCTATAAAATAAAGGACCAGCAGATGGCACTATAAACTTTAAAATGTGAGTTAAATGAAATTATAAATAAATACATTAGTAAGCTCAGGACTTCCACACTACACTAGAATAGAATAAAAAACAAATGCAATAGCCAGATTTAATGAGTTTTAAGTATTTTAATGAATATTTTACTTAGGATATCTAATTTATTTGTATTTTTATAATGTTTTTAACTTATTCATTCAAGGCAAAGCAGAAAGCATAGGAGAAGGAAGTAATTTCATTGACGTGGTTTTTTTAAAAATTAAAGGATTGACATGATTGGATAGGTTTTAATTATATATGTATAAAAGCTGAATTTGTGTTTTAGCACTTTGTATCTGATGAAGTCACTTGTTGGACGAAAACGCAGATTAATAAAGCGTTTATTTTTGGATTATCGTACAATTGGTGGAATTTGTAGTCTGCAGTAGTTTCCTGATCCATTTGGCTTTTCCTCAATCTTGTTGTTAGTCTCGAGTGGAGGTTGGCCGTTACTTTTTCTTTTTGTTGATTGCTAATATATTCTTAACTGATGTAAATAATATACTACTCATAGGACATCCCCGGTGTCACTCTTTGTATCTATTTCTTTGCTTAACGATCCATTCATTAGCATTCTT
The DNA here is from genome assembly GCF_019279795.1 of Protopterus annectens. Lineage (NCBI taxonomy): Eukaryota > Metazoa > Chordata > Ceratodontiformes > Protopteridae > Protopterus > Protopterus annectens. Next base: position 690,644,053 of record NC_056745.1, on the reverse strand, counting down.
ACTTTGTTTTTATTTTATGCAGAACAACATAGTCTTAATTTTTTTACTAATGTTATACACTTCCATAATTGCTCACAAAAGTTTGTGTTGCAATGTATCAAAAGCTTTATTTAGATCTTCTATAATGATTTTGGCCTCATCAGTCCTGTTAATAATATCATCCCCAATTTCCCTTACTATGAATAACAATTCATGGCATCCTTTTCCCTTTAAACTATACATGCTATTTTCCATAATACTTTTCATTTTACTATTCTCTTCTGAATTATTTTCATAAAAATCTTACAATCTGTATTGTTCAATACTATAACTCTCCAATTTTCAATGTTGTTTTTATCTTTCTTTTTTCATACAAATTTAAGTATACCACTGCATACTCATTCATAACTTTTAAGAAGTACTTCTTTCTGTCAATCCATAAAATTCTCATAAAATTGGTACCCTATTCCAGCTGATCCTGTATCTAACTGTAAATGAAATTGTCTTTGTACCTTATTTAATTCATATAAAGACATTTCATTTCCCAACTTTCTTGTTCTGTCAATTTTTAAATGATGTTCCTTTTTTGTACTTTTTTCCTATCTTAAAGAATTTTCTTTAAATAATTTATTATGATATTCAAATTTGTTCCCGAGATCTTTTTATCTCTCTTCTATCATTTTTCATTTCTCTCATTACACTTATATTCTTAACTATGCTACTCAAATAAGCTGATACTGATAGCTCTTCTTTTTCATCTTGCTAATATCTTTGATTTAATAATAATAATTCCTTAATATTCTCCTGATTTGTTTCCTATATTCTCTGTTCTATCACATAATATTCTCTAGTGTTCCTTTCCAAATCCTTAAAGCGTCCATACACATTCTTTTATGATTTTTTCCCAGTTTTTTTATATCTGATTGCCATTCTAAAAACATTTTATATTTTTTCTGTCAAAGATAGCCAGATAGAAAGATAGCCACACAAACTAGTTTTTATACCACACTGTAAGGGAAATGTGATCTTTCTATAAACACATACTTATTTCTATTCATTTTCATCCATTTTCTCAATCTGATATACTCATTATTTTCTTGTATTTCTATCCATATGATTGAATGGCTGAATGATCTGTAAGGTCTGTTATAAGTGTCTGTCACTTAGCTATATTTAAACCTTGTGATATAATAAAATAATGTATTTCCATCTTATAAAGACCATGACTATTTGTCCACAAATTATTATTCCAAATCTTTAAATTGCCACATTTTATAACTTCAAAAATTTTCTTAACATTATTTCATCTCTTTTTTTCCTCTCAAATCACAATTAAAATAGCTTGTTAATATTACAGTCATGTTAATTACTATATAATTAATTTTTCTGTTTCTTTACTTGTAACATAGGCATCACTACTAAAATTCTATATACCTAATTATTTCATCTGAGATCTACCGTAGTTAATCTTCCCATCATTACCAATATTATGTTCAATATTTTCACTGACTTTTTACAAAGTACAACTATGCCTGAACATAGTTCCTTTCCTATGTTCCATATTGTATCTCCTTCCTAAAGTTTTATGTGTTTGTAATCTCTCATCTTGTGTCAACAATCTTCCATCTTCCAAGATTATTACTTCAGCATCATACTCACTACTCCAATTTAGGATGCCTATTGTTCTACTTATATTTTGATACTATTTACATTTACTGAAACCACTCTAAAGTTGTAATTATGTCTGTGTTGTAGCTTATTAACTAGTGTGCAGTTAAGGTCAGCAGTAATACTGGAACTCTGACAGAAAAAGGAATTTAATCCAGAGTATAATGACCTGTCAAGGTGTAAACATAACCAAACAAATAAAAATCACTAAACTCCAGCTGAGCAAGTGCTGTAAGCAAGTAGTTGAGTCAAACTTCACCTTTGTAGTATCTAATCACACAAAGATAAAAAAGTGTTACTTCCTAAAAGCATTTTAGTCATTTATTATAAAAGAAAATAAAAATAAAGTAACTTAGTGCTTTCGTCTCTTATCACAAAATGTGATTCCTTCAGAGTTACAAGATTCAGAACCAAATAATCTGTTGTACAGCTTGACATCATGCCCTTAAATACCTTAATAGTTAATCAATTAAAATTAAAATATCAAGCAGTTGTTTGTTCAATAAACAGCAGTTATGGAATTTAAAATAAAAAAAAAAATTAAATAAGATTTGCTATAATTTTTAGCAGACTTGCAATAGAAATATTGTCATTAATTCCTGTTTTTTCCATGCCATTTAATTGAGATTGCCAAGTTAGTTCTTTTAATTCAGGTAAAGTGTCATAATCGCCACCCCTCTCCTATGTAAAGACCCTGTCAGTGATGAAAAAATAAATTTTTAAAATAACCACACTTTAATGCATGTTTAAAGTGTATTACTACTTTTCTAGCTTTTTTTAATGTCATATGTGTGTTCATATATTCCCTCTTTTAGTTTCCTAGCAGTCTTATTGATGCAATAAGCACTGCGTGATGTGCAAGTTGCAATGTATACTCTGTTATTGATATTACAGTTGCATTTTCCTGGACATCTTAAAGTTCTCTTTGTAAAGTTGACATGATGAAATAGGGACCATCATTTATATATTTGTAATATTTACAAGTACCACACTTAGACATTCTAGATATAGTACTTATTACTGTTATTGTTTGTGGAATTTCCAATATTTTTTTTATTTCTGCCCCTGCTATAAACTACATTAGGTTTACTACCTAGTGTAGTTTAAAATTCTTCCTTAAAACTATTTCCCAACAATCATTTGAAGTTTTTCTTAATCTTGGATCTTCAGGTTAATATGGAATAATCATCGCCCCACTTCTGTTTATATTGGGCTTATTTATAGTTTCATTCTCATTTATATTCTTTGTATACTGAATGCCCTTTCCTGACATAAATTCTGTTTGTAAATTATTAAGAATAGGGGCAAATTTGTCATTCTTACCTTTGATAAATTTGTCTTAATAGAACTTAATAATGTTCCAGGATAATCTCTTTCTTTAAACATTCCAGTCGGAATATTTAATTCCATTGTAAAATCGGTATGTCTAGAAATCAGTCTTGATAAGCTAACCATTTATCCTTTGACTATGCTTCTTTTTTGTGTAAAGGGGCGCCAACTCTGATAATGTAAAAATGTGTTTTTTTAGGTCTTTTTATGAAAAAAAAATATTTGAAATAAAAGTATTGTTGAACTTATTCTTAATAATCTTAATAATCACAACTAAAAATGTTATGCTTTCCAGATCATAAGATGAAGTAAATATTAAGAACTCTATGGTTGTGTTTAAATAATCTAAAAATTTCTCAATGGACTTAATGTCACCTTTCCAAAACAACAGAATGTCATCCAGGAATCTGCAATACCTGTAAATATTTTTCTTAAATGATGAATCAAACACAAAATAATGCTCACATTCTACTGATACTAGGTTTGCATAGATTGGGGCCTATATTGCCCCCATAGCAACATCAGAAATTTAAAAGACACCACATTAAATGACACCACAGTTCAGCAGTAAGATATTAATTTTATTAAGCACTTTTGTCCCTTGGTATCGGAGACCTCATCAGAATGAACAAGGTTAAAATGCAAGGCAATTCAAAACATTCTCAAACACACCCCCTGTTCAAAGTAACCAATAGAATGAAACTTTCTGTAAAATGTAACTTCCTGTAGAGTGAAATTTCCTGTTCCCTCACCATGAAGACCATACACAACAAAGTTAAATGCAACAAATTGCCAACACAAGTCACTATTCATTTCAAACCAAAGCAGTACTGAATAAAATCAAACATTTTATAAAATATAATTGAATGCCTTGTCACTAGAACTCCTGACTATACAGTCAATAGATGAGGATGGATTTAAGTTTTAAAATACAATTAATTGATAAATTATAATTTAAACTGGGTGGTTGAGTAGCATCAGTAGAAACCTGCCAGCATAACTCCTGGTATTCAAGCCAAAGAAGCACCAAGGCTACCCCTGGGATTTATTTTCAATTTTTCTATCCAAAAAAAAAAAAGAAAATTATGTCAAGAAAACTCCTTATTGTGCTTAGCTAATGCACTGCTGACTTTCCCTCTTTTTATGTTATACATATGCTCATAAATTCTATCTTTTATATTCTTACATGTTTTACCACTGACACTGCTGGCATTTAGCTAAGTAAACTAGCCCTTCATTTTACAATTACATCTAAACTTGGGCTCCACCAGCATGTTGTTGAGTCAGACCTGTCTGTCCCCTAAAATATGCTTGCAATAGTTACAACACTGGCACTTAATTGTTTCTCATCTATTGACTGTGTAGTCAGGTGTTCTAGTCACAGGGCATTCAATTAGATTTTTAAGAGAGGTGTCTTTTCTAATTACAAATTTTGGGGTGACACCTAGATCTTTTGGTAACCCCAAATATTTAGGGTTCCCCAATTTTTAACAATACACTTTTCCATTTGTTGATAATCAATACTATAGGTAGTAATAAAAGCCAAAGGTATATTAGACACACTCATATCTGACCTCTGTATACCCACACCATGATTTGGATCATCACCTTCCAATAAAATTGGATGCACACCCAATTTTCTTGTTGCTGATACTTCGGTAATAAGCATATCAATCAAATGTTCAGGATACCCTCTCTTAATAAACATGGGTTTTATGTGCAGATATTCATTAATAAAATCCTCCCATTCAGATACCATTTTAGCTATTCTAACAAGCTGTCCCTTCACTACTGTTCTTTTTTTGTGTGGGGGGATGACAGCTGGTAAAGTGCAGGAAGGAACTTGAATATGCTGGCTTTCAGAAAATCTGTGGAAAAAAAACTTTCTGGTGGCATTGTTGTTTAACTTTAGATTAATAGGGCCAATGTTCAGTTGTATGTCTCCACACAAATGACTCTTTGAGTTCTGAAGCAAAAAGTTGGAATAAATCTTAAGGATGGTTATGAGCAGATGTTTTGTTTTAAGGGAGGGGTGATCACATTGAAGTATTCTGTATTTAAGACTGAGAGTAGTGGAAAGATTGATGAGGCTAGGAAATATATTAGAATAGTTATTATAATTGTCTAAGTTAAGTAGCAGGCTGGAAGTTGAGTTGTGGTAGTGTAGTTTAAGGGGAAAGTGATATTATATTAAGTGTAAGGTCAGTGCTAGAATATGAAAGAGTACTATAAGGAGCAGCATTTTGTATACAGTGTTACTGATTAGGTGGAGAAGTGTAGAGGGATAGAGTTTAGGAAAAAGTCTTTAGATGGAAAAGTAGATGGAGAAATGAAGGATTGGGGTAGTGTAAGTGGATAGTGTTTGTCTGTGACATGCAGAAAGAGATTGGGTTGATTAAGACATCAGGCAATATATTGTGGGGAGGAATTTTTAACTAGCTTGCCAATGACTGGTCAAACAGGTTAAGGTTTGACTGGGATAGATGAGAAAGAGGCTGAAATGAATAAGAGATTAGGTAATTACATTGTGGGGGAAGAGTTTTAATCAATCCTGGTGTTGACTTGTGAAATCTGTTAGGGTGTGGGATACGGTGCAGAATAAATATAGAGAAAGGAGGGGTGGATGAGAATTGGGAGTAGGGTAGGGAAGCTCAAGCAAAGCAAGGGTAAATAGAGTGGAATTCCCCCACTGAGAATGTTTAGAGATCCCAAAAGAAACAATAAGTGGATTATACTCATAGCATGACAGAACTTCAACTCAGCTATTGTACACAGTTATAAGACATTATAAAATGTAGTCAGCCATAAACCTTCAGCATTTGCTTCCATTTCAGAGAAATAGATGATGAAAAGGAGCAGGCCCTATATTGAGCCCTGGGGGACTCTGCTTGTGACTGGCCTCTTGCTGGAGGTGGCCTCATCAGCTTTGACCTCCTGGTTCCTATCAGTGAGCCAATCAGCTATCCAGTGGGTGATAAAAGGGTTTATAACTAAATCAGTGAGCTTGAATATAATGTCTGAGTGGGGTATTGTATCAAAAGCCTTGGCCAGGTTGAGGTAAGCTGTGTGCACAGTCTCATCCAATGCTTTGGTGACCCTCTCAAAAAAATCCATCAGATTTAATAGGCACAACCATCCTTTAACAAACCCAAACTGTGATGGTTCCAATGTTTGCAGATTAAGTATGTTCTTATTTATTAGGTCCATGATGATACTTTCCATGGCCTTACATATGAGGCTGGTAAGACTTACGGGTCTGTAGTTACCCAGAACAGTGGTTGGACCTGCTTTGTACAGGGAAATGACTGTAGCCATCTTCTATTCCTCAGGCACAAAACATGACGTAAGGCTCCAGTTGAAAAGTGAATCAAGTGGACTAGAGAGGTCATGTTTCATGCCATTCATTAAATATCCCGGGATGTTATTGGCATACATCAGTGCAGTGTTTTTGGCCTTGGAATGTGCATTTAAGACATATTTTCTAGTAATGGTTGGGGGGGTTAGTTTATGTGGTATTTCCTTTGGACTATGGGGGGAAGTTGAGGGGGGGGTATTTGAGCTGAATCCATCAAACAAAAGTTTGGAAATGGCCTCCAGTTCAGTGTGGGTGATACCATTTACCATAAGTTCTGAGCATTGTTGTGTATTTCCTCTGAGGTTATGGACATAGCTGTAGAAAGCTTTGTGCATATTTAGCCTTTTAAGTATTAATTATGCTTTATTAATTAACTAGGTTAAACATCGTCTTCATGATAGGAAATAACCGATGCTTTATTTGCATTGATGATTGCAAACAAAAGGGTTCCATGTGAGTCAGCACTGGCGCCATTTTCAATCAGTCTAATTATATCAAGAATGCAACTTAGAGAGGACATCTGACTGAACAAGTTAGTAGATGACTCAAAGATCATAAGAAATGCAAAATTACCTAGGGCCTGATTCCAAAATATTTGCTCTTGATTTAAGTGACTTTTTTTGGTGTAAGGCCTATCTATAAAGCAGAATGACACTGGGGGACCAGATTCTAAAATACATGCCCCTAATGTAAATAATTTACTTCAGTGCATTCACATAGAATTCATCTCTAGCTCCAAGTCCAGTTTCTGCAATTCAAGCTACACTTTGAGATAATCTCATAATATGCTGTGTTGTCCTTATACTCCATGTTGTGTAGCTAATTAAACATACAAGCAATTATACACTTGTACCAAAAAATGTAAATAAAAAAGTTTTTAACAAATAGATGGCATAAGAAAAACACTTCAGTCCAATAACTATTTCATTTATCACAACCACAAACCGAAGATGACTATAATCTGTCTGCCTCTAGCTTTTGTAACCATTTAGCAGTTGCAAATGATAAACAAGAAAAAATTATAGACATGAGTTTATTGAGTCAAGTAATTATGTAAAGACTTCCTTCCCTGAACCCAGGCTTATTAAAAGTCCACCAAATACTGAAACAAAAATTCACAAATTAACCTAATCAACTACTGAGTGGCTTTTCAAAGAAACAATCATTTTACTTTATGAAAATCATTGGTCTAGGAAAGAGAACACAGCTATATATCTTGTGAGTCACACAGAAATTAGAACAGGTCAATTGTCCTGATCCCCTTTTGCAATAAAACACATACTGCACCAACATGGCATAAGACAACCTTTAATGAGCAACATTGTGTAAACATAGAACTGATCAGTCATGTAATGTATTAGACACAATATGAACATGACTTCCACATAATGATTTAACAGTGGCAGCATCTTCCACTCACCTCTGTCCCATCACAAAATAAGCAGTGTTATCCCAACCGCTCACTTACTCTGACTTGCCAGTAACAGCATGCCACCACTCACTTCCATTCCCAACCAAACACCTTATAAAATCCAACACATAACACCAGAGGGACTAAAAGAAGAGGGAACCCCTCTTCTCCACCTACTAACCCCACTTTTACTGGAAAAGCTCACCCAGGCTCTGTCATAGATTGCTGTGAGGAAATGTTAGTTTGTTTTTGCTTTATTCTAATTTGTATCCTTCCATTGCCTTCTTCTGTTTTGTATATTGTGGTGTATTTTCTTTATACTGTGTTTTACTTGTATTCTGTTTTCGATTGCATATTTAAACTAGGAAAGAGTACACAAAGAAAAAAAATCCACTTTAGTGGAATTACAACATCAATAGGCTGTACAACAAAAGGAAGAAAATCAAAGCAGAAATTAGGAGGTGTAGTACCTGGCAGGATAAAAGCACTTTCATCAAACTAAACAAACAAAGAGGACATTGTCTACCAAAGCCAAATTTGAAGTATGGCCTCACACTCCAAGGACAACCACAAGACATTATTTAGCTATGCCCACAACCTCATAGGCAATACACTTATGCTTTTGATCAGAAACCCTCAACTTGTTTGTGTGTGTGTGTGTGTGTGTGTGTGTGTGTGTGTGTGTGTGTGTGTGTGTGTGTGTCTTTATGAAGGCAGAAAAAATGAGACATCTGAGCTTTTCTGATAACACCAGGACAGGTATGGAGTATGTGCAGTGTTTGTGTGTATGAATATGAGTAAAAATAAGAGAAAGAGAGATGGAAAAAAACTATTTTACATTTTAAAGCTCTGTTGCACTTCCGCAGAAAAACAATAGATTGTTATGTATAGTTTGTCCCATTTCACATAATTGTTGCATCTTTACTAATGAAATAGATGCAGGATTTATACAGTTTTCCACATTTTACATCTTTGCATCTTTACTAGAGTACAGCTACAGGTTTTACACTCAAGGACCAGGTCTCACTTATCAACACCTCTCATTTCTCTGTTAAAATGTAACCTGGATCATGTACCTCATTCCAACTTCAGAGACAAAGATATTAGTTTTGAGTCTGGTTATATCTTGACTGGACTATTGTAATGCTCTCTACATTGGGATTACAGATAGTGATTTTTAGATATCTGCAGTGGCAAAATTACATACTACTCATATTACACCAATTTTGGGGGGTAACACTGGTTGGCAATGTATTTATTTATTTTACTTTACATTTGTTTACTGGGAAAGTTTGACTGGGTATATGTCCATTTTCAGCAGAGGCCCGGGGAGAAAAGCTTCAGAAAGCAGAGTACAAATACATTAGGAACAATAGAAAAATTTAGAGATAAGTATAATATGCAGTTTTCAGTAGGGTTACAAACTTAGATAAAACATAGTAGACAACATCAAAATCATGTGGCTTCAGTTTCAGACAATAATACACGCAGTTATGGGCTAAGTCAATTGCAGACAGATATATTAAAGTTTAGATTATGATCTACCACACTCAATATATTATGGATCCTGATTATCTAAAATAGTTGATGAGATCCTATGCTTTGGCTAGACAGACCAGAACAGTCATTAAGTGAGTGTCTGCTGGTAATTTCATGAACCTGTTTGGAAACATATGATAGGCTATCTTCTGCCTACCATATGCCAGCCTTGGGGAGTGGCTGCCTTAACTAATTTAGGCATTTTATTCTGAGTAATTATTCAGAAGGAGATTGCATCTAGATTTTAATTGGGGCACCATTTATAAGTTTAGAAGTCTTCATTTTTCATATTAAATTATTTTTCAGCTATTTTTGGCTATGCAGTTATGAGTTTTATCATATGTTATATTTTAATATTTTGTTCTTTGTCTTGGTGTTCACATTTTTGTGATGCCTCAGAAACAGGTATTTAAATATATTAAATAAATAAGTAAATACATATTTATTTTTACTTCATAATTTAGCTTTTTTTCTTTGTGATTCAGTTTGGTAATGTATTACATTGTGGTAGTAGTGAGCTTAAAAGAAATATATCTTTTTTGTTGTTTGTTTACATTGAATGTTAAGAATGAATTTAATGACTTAAAATACAGAGGTGAAAAACTATGATATAGAAGAACTTTCACATGTGAGTACATACTCTCATTTTATCTTTATGTGATGGTTTAGTAATGCTATGAATTTAGGATTTTTTTCCTTACCTTTTTGGTGTTTCTTTTCACTCATAGTGATTAACCTGTTCTCATAGGATCCATGTCAGTCTGATGAAAGCCATTCCACTGAAAAGCAATTGGTCAGAAGCAAAACAACTGATGAGCTTTTCAAAATGGATTTTTTCATTGTGGACAATCCTGCCTACACATTGCAATTATGAAGCTTTCTTTCTTTATCTCAAGAGTTAATATAATCAAATCTGTGTTTATGGAACATCAGTGCAAGGGCAAACCCTGAATGCAGTAATCTCCATTAGTTATTGTCCCTTCTGGCCAAGTTCTATTAGTTGAGCACTTGGTCTTTACATAAAGTACAGTTGTGTAAAATCTTACCATAACAGTAGATGTCCTTGCCTTCACTGCTGCAGTATTTATTATGTATGGGATTGCCTGCCATGGAAGCCTGATGTCCAGCCAGGCATAGATCACCTGTCAGTAGGAAACAGAGCACAGAGACAATGTGGATAATCTTGCCTACACATCGTATACAGGAAGCTTTCATTCTTTATCTCAAGAGTTAATATAATCAGCTCTGTGTGACTTTGAGGTGATCAGTATAGGACAACTGTGTATTTAGTTTGTGAGGAATATCTATGGGCATCACAAATATTTTTGATTCTTTGTTACTGAGAATCACTTATCTGTGGCGAATAAAGGCTTGTTGGTTTCAAACACTTCCTGGGTTTTATGATTTTTGAAAATTATTGTCACTGAGCTTGACAATGTAGTTTTAGGAACATTAGTTTCTTTGTTTTTTATATTTCTGTATTGCTTGATCTGAAACTACCTATAAACCTTCAGACAAACTGACTGTATCTAGTAAAATGCAATACATTGAACCCACAGTATTTTATTTACAACATTGAATGAAAGTATTCATGGGCTCCATCATCATATGCCAGGGTCTGTATTTTTAACAAAATAAAAAAAAAACACTTTCTCTTCAAAATACAATTTTTTTTAATCAAATTATTCACATTCTTCCATACATTGTTTGGTTTCATAAACATTTGGTGCCCTAATTTCATAACAGATTTCTATGTATAAGCAGGAACATCTCTTCCTCGTCCTAGTGTAACAATGCATAAAGAGGTTTCTTATATTTTTAGAATTAGTTTTGCATGACATCTGTGGGGCACAGGCACTATGAACAGCATTACCCTTAAAGCAATCCACATGACATTGCAGGCTGAAGTGTTAAGGCCAGCATAGCATTCAATTTAGGAGATGATTGTTCTTATAGTTCTCACCTTTCAAGGTAATAAATAGCACAACTAAGCAGATACACAAGGATATACCCATGATAAATTATACAAGGCAATTCATATGGTAATGTGTGCATAAGGAACATTACATTTAAACCTGGGAGCAGCATACCAATATGTAATCTGTCAATAGAAAAAAATTAAACTGAACCCAAAGTGACTTGTGATTTATGAAGGAACAAAGGATGAAAATTCCATACTGTGCTCTGTTCTTTATTATGTTTTCAGCAGCAGCAAGAAAGGAATAATGTCTGGTTGCACTATATCAAATGTTACAACAAAGGTTCACAGAACAGAGCTAAAGTTTTTGCCAAGTGATACACTTGCTACAATATATATACACACACACACACACACACACACACACACACACACACACACACACACACACACACACACACACACACACACATTTAATCTTATGTGTTGATTAACTATGGAATATGAATTTACCGTAAACTTTAAACTCTATGAAAGCTAGCACTATGCATTTCTAAAGGGGAGGTGTTCTACTAAGAAAGCACACTACATCAAGTACAGAATTCTAACATTCATTTAAAAACAGGAAGATTAGTGAAAGGCCTTAAGTGGTACTAGGTGAACAGAAGAAAGAAATTATATCAGCCTTTGCTTTGAGCATTACAGCTCTTCCCATGTTCAGAGTTTTGCCCCAGTGCATTTAAATAGATATGACTGTCACATAAATGTGCTATACATTTTCCATAAGTAGTGTATTAGCAGCCTCATTTGAAAGTGATGCAGCACAGATAAAAATAACAAAAAAATAACGTGTCATTCCACACTATACATGCTTAGATAAACCAAAATGCTTTCTTTTTACAAGACATTACAATATTTGTAGGAAAGCTTGTTTTCAGGTACTAAAGAGTTAAATTTCTGAAGTTTAGGAAACAGATTCCAGCTGTGATACTTATTTCATTTTTGCTAAAGCCCAAGCAATATTATCTTTGGAAATGTGATTAGACACAAAAGGCTTAGAGGGTTCATAAAACATTTTCATTACTGTTTCCTGCAGCACTAAAAGCTTTTAAAACCCTGTGAAGAGTCATCCAATAAAAAAACAAAGATAATGCCATCTTATACATCACAGAGAACTGAAGACAAATAATCATGCACAGTGTTAATTCTAAGACTGCTCCAACACTAGAAGGATTGTGTGTTTTTGTTCAAACCGTGATTTATTTCACTCATTCTAGCTGAGAAGACTAGTAGTCTTTCCCATCGGACCAATTAGCACAATTTGCAGAATGAGAGCAGTTGAAGAGAAGTTGTCATTATTGATATCTGTGATATAAAAACTTCATGATGAACTAAAAATCTTGACAATATTGTTTTGCACTGTATTGACGAGCAATGCTGAAATTTTGGTAATTACTTCCTACTAGCAGTGTGCGGTCCTGTATCAATTCACAAGTTTAATAAAGGAAAGTGCTATGACAGATTCTGAATCTGAGATACAATTAAGTCTGTTTTAGAATGTTATAGAGGCTAGTGTTAACTCTTTACATTTTGGAGCAACATTCACATTTGATCTGTAAGCTCCTATGTCCTGTGTCTTTTAGGTGGTATATTAGACTTCAACATTGCAAAATATGGTGTAGCATTAAGTAAACCAGTTACAATAGTAGATATGGTGGGGTTCCACTTAGCTCCTCTCTGAACCTGTAAATGACTTGGTTAGTTGGCTAAAATTTATAACTATAAACCATGTCTCCGAGCTGTACCTCACTGTACGAATGCACGATAGATTCCCTGTCAAAGCATCTAGAAATGTTTCTTATCTGAAATACTTCCTAAAGTATATGATAGGTAAGATTTTTAAAATATAAAGGTATATATAATTAAATGAATGTGAACACAATGGTTCATTCTTACATTTTGATGATATTTAATGATATGCCTCTTATTAAGCTCTTGTCCTTACTTCTCCTTCATTTTAGTATTGATGTCTGACATTTCATGATGTAAAATTAAAAGGAATGTTGTCAGTCTCCCTAGTTTAAGTTCAGTAATGCTACACCATTACATTTACAGTCTGTGTAATGCATGCCTGCTTTGATAAAGCAAATGAACATTAAAGGTAAATCACTGAGCTTTCTGGAACCAGTCTGAAATGTATAACAGGGACAAAATGCTGAGACTTTACATGATGCACACAAAAGAAAGACCGTGAGGAAACCTACATATTTATCTCATATATGCACATTATCTCTGTCAATGTATAAAAGAATACCACAGACTAGCGGTCACTTGTAATTTCCCCATGATTTCCCTAGAATATTGTGAACATATGTTGTCCTTTTGCCCTCCAGATTTACATGTAATTAATTAATTTCTTTATTATAAATGTGACATTAGTTTACAGAGTTTTTATTGTAAGCAAATTAATTTCTTATACAAAGGGATAGTACAGTTGAAGTATCAGTACATTGTTTCTCTCTGAAATCTTTTGCAATCCTTTTCTCACGGATGTGTGTACACTTTTTGAATCAGAGTGCAAACTGAAATGGATTTACTATTTCATGATTTTCATGGTTAATAAATACATGTGTTTTTGCATGAATAGTATTGTAGAAAGCAAAATGTTTTTATTATCAATGGAACAAGGAACAAATGTGTTGACAGAAGTGTCATCCTAGCTGGGGAATGATGAAGGTGTAGAGTTCTTACCTTGGCCGAGGAGCAAATGGATCAATGGTTAGTCTGAAACTAGGTACTAGTTAATCTAGAAAATGTGCTTATTGCTGAGGGTTGTATGCTGCTAAATACAATATTTTATATACGTTCTTATTCTTCTGTAACTGCAAGGCAGAAACATTTCTTGGTCAGAATAATTTCGAGTAGGGTACATTTGAACCAAGTCTCTACATCAGAAAAAAGCACCATTTTGAAATACAGAAAGTAAACAAATATGTTATATTTATGACGTTAATAATGATAGTAAACTCAGAAAACAGAATATGCTACAGAGGCCAGCTTAGATGTTAATAAATAAATAAGTTAAAAAAAAATATATATATATATATATATATATATATATATATATATATATATATATAAATACTCTAGTAATAAAAAATTATAAGTATGTATAGGCGGCTGGCTCAGAGGTATTTCAGTGTTGTATATGTATTATTGCTACTTTGAAGTCCATATGAAAGGCAGGGCATATACAATACATCATACATACAGACGTGCAAGTGCACTCACCCAAACACACACCCACACACACACACACACACACACACACACACACACACACACACACACACATGCGCACAATGACCAATTCAGAAATAACTTGATATGCCATGTTATAAAAACACAAAAAGAGTTATTTTATTGCACTGCATAGAGCTACAAACATAATTCAAATATCAATTGGCCCTGTAGCATACAGGGATACAGTTTAATTAGTGGACCAAGACACTGGTAGGACCATAGTAGGAAGGTTGTAGATTGCAGCCATTGCTGGCTCACCAATCTTCGGGGGGAATGACACTGTTTCTGCTGAGCAAGTGACCTTTACAGGACTGAAGAGGTATTGCATGTAACAGTTACTTGCTGGGTATGCTGTGATGCAGATAGGCTATGGGGGTCATTCTTGTGTGGGGACATCCAGGAGCTTCTCCTGGTAGCAGCATTTAAAGGCATTTGAGCCATTGTGGGTATAGATTATATAATTAGACCAGGTAAAAGAGAGGGAAGCTGCATGCCAGACATGTACATCTGCTCCCAAGCCATCAACTCTTGCCCACTGGCAGGAACAAATGTGTTGATATAACTGTCATCCTAGCTGAAGAAGGATGAGACTGTGGAGCTCTTACCTTGGCTGGGGAGCAAATGGGTCAAGCTCACTTCACTAAGTGGTGTGACTAGGCTGAGGGGGGACTAGGAAGATGAGCTATTAGGCAAGACATATGAGTACAAATAAGCACAATAATAATAATAGATTCCAAATATATCATTTCTCAGTTAAATCACACTTTATTACAACAAATAATATCTGTGATATTTTGATCTTCTTCTTCTTTCGGCTGCTCCCATTAGGGGTCGCCACAGCAGATCATCTGTTTCCATTTCTTCCTGTCCTCTGCATCTTGCTCTGTCACACCAACCACCTGCATGTCCTCTCTCACCACATCCATAACCCTTATCTTAGGCCTTCCTCTTTTCCTGTTACCTGGCAACTTCATCCTTAGCATCTTTTTCCCAATATACTCTGCTTTCCTCCTCAGCACATGTCCAAACCAACATAATCTTGCCTCTCTGGCTTTGTCTCCAAACCTTCCAACCTGGGTTGACCCTCTAATATACTTATTCCTAATCCTGTCCACCCTCATCACACCCAGTGCAAATCTTAACATCTTTAACTCTGCCACGTCCAGCTCTGACTGCTGCATTTTTGTCAATGCCACTGTCTCCAACCCATATAACATAGCTGGTCTCACTACCCTCTTGTAGATCTTCCCTTTCACTCTTACAGGTACTCGTCTATCACGAATCACTCCTGACACTCTTCTCCACCCACTCCATTCTGCCTGTACTCTTTTCTTCACCTTTCTTCCACACTCACCATTACTCTGAACTATTGATCCCAAGTATTATAACTCATCCACCTTCACCACCTCTACTCCCTGCATCCTCACCACTCCTCTAGCCTCCCTCTCATTCACACACATATATTCTGTCTTAGTCCTGCTGACCTTCATTCTGCTCCTCTCTAGAGCATCTCTCCACCTCTCCAGGGTCTCCTCCACCTGTTCCCTACTCTCACTACAGATCACAATCTCATCTGCAAACATCATAGTCCACGGGGACTCCTGTCTGATCTCGTCTGTCAACCTGTCCATCACCATTGCAAATACAATAATAATAATAATAATAATAACACATTTCAAGTGTGTTCTTGATTGATTCCTATCTATTAATCTCAAAGCAGACTAAATGTGTATTACTTACATATAAAAATAACATTTCAACAATTTAAGTACAAGCGTAGGACACATATGTTTCCTTCTGAGAATGGTAATAATTGGCTAACATTCTGATGGAGTGAGCAAAATTTTATTTTTCAGCTTATCATTTTTCTTTCATTTACAGCAAGCCAAATCTATGTGTATTTTCATGTGTATCAGCAGAATGCAATATAGTGTAGCCTTAGATTCATGGTATCTTAGGTCAGAAGCAGTGACCAAGATTCAAACTCACTAATGAAAATCTTGAAACTGTTAAATCTTAACTTTAGGTTATGTCACTGAGTATTGTATTGGTTTGTAGTAAAGTTCCTTGTAGCAGGTGAGCTGTACTTTATGTTGTCAAGTCATAAAATATTGTTTCCCCATGGATGCTGTCTGGATAATGTATTATAAATCCAAACTCAAGTCATTCCCTTTTTTAGTGTATCAAAACATTTAGCTGAACTGAAATCTGCCAGAAAGTTTCTGGGCTGAAGATGCATTGTAATAAAAATTATTAATATGGTTTGCTTTGTGGATGATTACACCCTTTGGCTCAGGAATGTGAATTTGCTGCAGTGTTACTACACGTTAGTGGATCATCAATGATGTTTGCATAAGTGTTGACACTGAAATTATGCCATTAATATGGTGATTTACAGTTGGCACTAGTACAATTAGTAAATGATATTTGCTTAGCTATAGGTCTGCAAGTCATTATTGCATATGAAGTTATAACATGACAGTTTCAGTAGATGACATTATTTATTCTGCATGTTTTTTCACAAATTGTTTGTTTTTATTTATATAAATGTATGATTGCTTATGTCATAAGTGATAGTTTAGTAAAAATGTTTCTTGTTTAAAAAAGGGGCAGGAATTGAATAGTTTATGTAATGCTGCTTAGGCTATATGATATATAGCAATATAAGTGAAGTATCTCCTTCTTTTGGCTTTTCCCAGTTAGGGGTCGCCACAGCAAATCACCTTGTCTGCTTATGATTGGCAGTGGAGTTTTACAGTGTTGAGTTGCCAGCCCGGCACCCAACCTTCCACAGAAGACACACACATGCACACACTCACACCTAGGGCCAATTTAGAGTGTCCAATCCACCTGCAGCATGTGTTTGGGATGTGGGAGGAAACCGGAGCACCCAGAGGAAACCCACACGACCACAGGGAGGATATGCAGACTCCACACAGAAGGCACCCCAGTCAAGGATTGAACTGGAGAACCTCTTGCTGGGAGGTGGCAATGCTAACCACTGCACCACCGTGGCCACCCTAGCAATATAAGTAAAGTATAATGTTTGTTAATTTTAACTTGTTAACTACGATTTGATTGCTTCTATATAAATGTAAATGTGCCTGTGTCACAAGTGATAATTCAATAAAATTGTTTAAAAAAATGAGGTAAAATGGTCACGCAGAAAGAGGAAATCTCAGGCGGGTATCACAACAGGAAGTCATAAGGCTTGTGCATTAGAAGGTGGTGAAGGTGGTAGATGCAGCAGGGAGGCGCTTGCACTAGGAATTGACATCTCTGAGTCAAGAGGTGACTTGGATTGACAATAACTTTGAGGAAATATGTGACCAGGTCCAAATGTATGCCAGTAGTCCGTGAGATCTGCTCCCATGTGTGCTATCCTTGCTTGCTAAGAGACAGAAGAATGGCGCAAGCAGTCCAGGCATGAGATTCTAGAGTCTATTTTCCATTTACTGTGCAAGGCCCAGAAAATAATATGGTCCGAAACTGATGTTACAAAAGAAGGATCCACAATCTCTGCTACTAGTATTGATACAGATGTGTCCAACCACCCTGTGTACAACATTCAATCACAGGGCTAACTGCTGATAAGTACCCACATTTAATCATGCCACAGCATCTGATGGTACTGAGCAATGAATGCGGTGAATCTGATACTATACAGTCTCCACCAACACTAGTGATAGCACAGTTGCCTGCAGTATACCTGTCATGGATGGCAAAAGAGATTACAGCATTCTTATAGTTAGTTGTGCTGCATTTAAATTGTTTATAATGTTTGTTACTTTGTTTTATAATGCATTGTTTTTATTCATGGTCATTTAAAATATATATATTTGTATTAAAGAACATATTATTGGACATCTGTCTCTGTTGCCAGCTTGTATTTATGCATGCATGTTATAAGCAGCATTATTTAATCACTATAAGTATGCTCTGCCTTGACTGATAAGGTTTAGTCCCTGTCAGAATTTTTGCCATAGATCAATTGATTTGAAACATGCACACGTTTGACATCCCAAAACCCCACTAAGATTACTGTTCACAAATTCCTGGGTCATGTTCTGATATAAATTTAACAAGCATGTTAGTCCTGAATCTCACAGTGCTATTGTGAAAACATTAGTATCTTTTAAAAATACCCTAAATAAATACTGCCATTTTACAAAGCCATTGAATTAAAAGATTCAGCACCATATAAATTCCAATTTCCGCTCCCTCTTTCTAGTAACAGCTCAATGCACTTCAGTTAATTTCCTTTGTAATTGCACAGCCCTTAATCTATTATACTTCAAAGACCTCGTTTACTTTCTGCTCTACGTATGGATCTCTATTTTGATCCCGATCTGTAGTGCATTCAGCTAGCATGTCTTCAGAAACATACCTCATGCTCACCTATCCAAACATACCAGTGTAAAATGTTTTACCTTTATCCTGCCCTAGTCTCCCCAACCACTAACTTGGCCCTCTTCTTGCTGCATTTCTCATTATATTTATTTATTTAGTTCCAGTTTGCTGACTGGGGAGGTCCACTGGGCTTGAAGAGCCCATTTTCAGTGGAGACCCGGGGAGAAAAGCTCCATAGTACAAAGTATAAACTACATAATTCAGACTACATAGTACAAAGTAAAAGCAACATAGTTCAAAGTCAACAAAATACAATACATAGTTGCTAAAAGGTCCAGTAAACACCTGGTGGGTGTAAAATGACAAGTAAGAACAGTTGAACTGCAACATATATCCAGTATATCTTATATATTTACATGTTTGTAGGTTGAGAACAGTTGTAGAGGGTAGAATTTGTTCCTAGGTTAGAAATGTCAGATAGTGATCTGAGAGTAGTTATTGGGGGATAGATCCCTGGTAAGTAAGGGGAAGACTGGGACTTTGGATGTGATAAGTTAGGTAGGTAGAGTGCTACTGCACTTCCAACTATGGGAGAGGTGAGAATAGAGCTGGGTTTGGAAGAGTTCAAAGTTTTCAGATATTCTTAGAGATGGAGGGAGAGAGTTCCATTTATTTGGGTAAGGTAAAGGATAGAAGATAGATATGGCATGTGACTTCTCTGTTTATTCAAATAATATATTCTATTCTCTATTTCAAGTAACTTGCAACAGTCCTTACCTGCTAAAATTGCCAATTTTTGCTGTCTGGCGCCTCTTTACTTGCACTTATCATATATGAAATATGTTCTTTTAAAATCAGTGTACTCACTCTGAGTTAATATTTGTAACTCAGTATGACTCTATTTGTGATGGGCTATGATTCTATATTTTAGTGTTCCTCATAACTGAATATAAAAGAAAAAAAGGATGTATTTGCTTGTGGTCTACATTGTGGCTGTAAAAGGATTTTCTGATCAACCCACCTATCCATTTCTCAAATTTACAAATAAGTAAATAGGTCTGTACACTATTATTTAATGGTATACATCTCTAGTGAATGAGTTGATGTGATCTGTGTACTGTAGCTCTATTTTTTATTTTATTAAATGTTATGTCATTAAATTTTGAAGGCTTCATGCATTATATGATGTCGTACATAATTTTTCTTAGGACACATGCAGACTATATACATGATAAGGCATACTACCTGAAACCTCAAGGCACACATCAACATATCTGAGAATGTGTAAGCACATCTATGTAGAGTGAGTACTATAGTGATATTCTTTATATGTCATTATATCATAGTGTTGTTCTGCTTTTATTTTTATTTGGTGTTGTATTAGTGTGATATAGTTCTTGTCATGGCAATAGTAAGTAGTTTTGATCGTGTGTTATTTACATGTCTGGTGATTCAACATTTTTGCTACCATTTATGGAAAGGCTACACAAGAGTGTGTTGCATTGTGGTTTGTTATACACACAGATCTCAATCTGTTTGTGATTCAGACATGCTGGCTTGACAACCATTTTCCTCAGCAAACATGTCTTTGAATCTTGTTGCTGTTTGGTGGCATATTACCTGACTGTACAAATCATTTAGAGTGTAACATGCACCATATCTCTGAAGACCCATCTTAGCTGTTGTATTTTTTTAAACAACAATACTTTAAGTACACTATTATATACTTTATTTTCAGTTTTACAGAAATCTTTCTTACATAGTGCACCTTAGCTCTGTTCATCATTGGCCACCAGTTGTTTATACAAATTGTGTAGATTAACATCCAGCAATAGTTTGTCAGATTTTGGCCAAGGTACTAATTACAATTCCATCATTTCAATTACAAAAATTATTTCCCATACAATATGATTATGACTAGAAAGTCAAGATTAAATAATTTACCCATCTTCTAAATAGGAAGACCTATGTACATTTTTATAAACTATGTTCCTTTGTGTCATACAAAATTGTCAAACTTTCCTCTTTTTTACACAGATTTACTTTCATGCAGCTTAATCTTATATTATTTCCTTATCTTTCTATACTCATTTTTTTTCACTTACTATTCATTAACTGATCTCATATCACACATTTACTCCTGGCCTTCTTTCAGCTTTTCTATTCTGTGTTGCTAGATTATTTTCTTTAATCTTATTAATTAATTCTACTTTCTCTTTCCTTTCAGATTTGTCCAATTTCTTCCATTTACATGTGATGACTTTTTTGCTGTTAACATTACTGAGTATATTTATATACTTTTAATTTAGATCTCAGCTCAGTATCATTAATTCCTCTGTAATTTTTATATCTGACTCTGTACATGTCCTTGTTTTTCTTACCTCTGACAACTGCAGAAAATATGTTCACATGTTCCTATATCACCCTTATTACAACCCCATCACCTGAGGGAACATCTTTTGTAATCTGCTTGGAGTATTGAAATACTTATGTAAGGTCTTCCATCCAAAAATCTTGAATTTTCTGGAATGTGTTGTGTATTTGGGGGCCAAACATATCTCTTTCCATTGCTGTTTTGTAATCTTTCACTCCAGTCTGATGTTCCAATATTAATATGTTTAGTTTTCATTTTTGTTTACATTCATCATGTATGCTAGTTGGAATCTCTCTCTGGTAATCTTAAATGTATCTTTGCTTGCTCCCATCCTGTTATTTTTCCCCATTTACTCTTTGTTCCCTGTATCTTGGTTCGACTTTTAGAGATCTCTTTGTCTTTGCAGCTGTGACCACATGCTGTTGTTCCCCATCTTTTACATCTATACCTACTGGAGCCAGTTGTGATAACTCTTCCACCCTTCTTTCCCTTCTCACCATTTCTAGCACATATAAAGCTAAACATTTCTGTCCTCATCTCTCTTTAGCATCAGGGTCCAAAACCTTAGTCTCTGTATTTCTGCCCTGTTCCTCTTGTTCTTCTACCATTAATTTATATGTGGGAGCATAATATTTCCATTGGAATAAGTAAATTAGTCAAATTTATGTAACTAAGTAGTATGTCTTCACATTTAGGAGACCCAACCCTTTTATTCTGTTAGCAATAGCAACTTCCCCCACTGCGCTCTGGTTTTCTTATTGCTCCAAAAGAAACTCTGTAACATTTTCTTTTATAAATCATACTTGTCCTTCATACAGGAACATGGGTCTCAGGCACATTTTTATCACTTGTATTTTACTTTCCTTATCTATACAAATCATATTCCCTTGTCTAATTAATGTGATTAGTGATTAAGTTAGACATTTAAAAGTTTATGGCTATTAGGTATTATTGAGAAAAAGCAATTTTTCACAAAAGCTTTATGCCTATTAACATAATAGTATTATTTTTTTTTGTAGTTGTGTGCTTCCTTAATTTTCATTTTGATATTTTTTGGGTGGAGCATGATCTGACTGTTTTATCCAATTTTTGGATATGTATTGTCTAACTGTTTAAAATATGTTCTGTTCCATTTCCTTCCATATTGTTTTTAGTTTCCAAGGCCACTTATTTCCTTATCCATATACCTAAATACTTCATTCTGTCAAAATTCCGTAAAAAGGTTGTCAAATACTGGGTCATCGTTTAAAACATTTGCCTTTGTTTTCCCCACATTTATATACTTCCAATTTATTGGATCCACTTAGCATTTTAAAAGTTTAGTTATATCCTGTTCTGCATTTGTTATAGAGAGTATGATATCAACTGCAAACAAAGACAGCTTTTGTTCTCTAACATACCAATTACACTGTTGTGTAGTACACGTACTTACTTTAATAGCCAAAGGTCCTATATATAAAGCAAAAAAGTAACAGAGATGGTGGCATCCCTGTCTAGTCCTCCTTATACGTTGGACTTTTCCTGATATGGATGTTTTTCCCTGCTCATATAGCCTCATAATTAAGTCAACCCATCTGTCTGGCAGATCAAGTCTCAGCATAACTAATTTCAAGAAATTCCAGCTGACTCAGTCAAGTACCTTTTCTGCAGTGAACCATATCATTAATAGTCTATCTTTACTTCTTTTCATGCTGTTATATCATTGAAGTCTTATTTATATTGTCCAAAGTTTGTCTTCCTTCCACAAAGCCACATTGATCTGTATTGATTATCCTGACCAATTTTGAGTCTATTCTGTTAGCCGGTAAAGTCATAAAGACTGGGTCTATATCAGATAATCGAAGTTTCAGAACTTTGAATACCATATGGTCGACACCATATGATCGAAGTACTGAAACTTCGAATACCTGATTAAAAAAAAGAAAAAAGAAGAAAAAAACAAAAGTAACTGCTGTAAGCAGGGGGGCAAGCCTCCCTGCACCCCCCACACCCCCTGGTACTTAAATATACCAACTCCGAGGTCGCACTTTAATGGAGTATGGTGCAGAAAGGGAAGATTTCCTTTTCCTATGCTGTAGCATGATCTCGGAGTTGGTATATTTAAGTAGGGGATGTGTGGGGGGTGCAGGGGGGCTTGCCCCTACTTTAATCCTTTTACCTCACTTTCCTTTTTTTTTTTTTTTTTTTTTTTTTTATTGTTCAATGTTTTGCAACTTCGATCACTAGTGTTCGATGTCTAGTAATTCAAAGTTGTAAAACTTCAACAATTTAATATAGACCCTAAAGACTTTATAGTCGTGGTTTAGCACTGAGATTGTCTATAACAACTTCACTCAGCTGGATTCTTCTCCTCTTTTTTATTGATCACTACCATTGTTAACATTTCCCAAGTCTTCAGAATCTCTCCTCCTTCTAGAATAAGGCATACCATATGTAAATCATTTTTTTACCTTTTATTTCAAATTTTAGCCAGTATGCCATCCATCCTTTGTGTTTCCCCTGATACTTGATGTTTTATTGCCAATAGAATCTCTTCCCTCATTATAGTGGTCAGTATTCCCTGCATTCAGATTCAATTGTGTGCTACAAGTTTGACAGACGAGATCAGACAGGAGGACCCATGGACTATGATGTTTGCAGATGACATTGTGATCTGTAGTGAGAGTGGGGAACAGGTGAAGGAGACCCTGGAGAGGTGGAGATATGCTCTAGAGAGGAGAGGAATGAAGGTCAGCAGGACTAAAACAGAATATATGCGTGTGAATGAGAGGGAGGATAGAGGAATGGTGAGGATGCAGGGAGTAGAGTTGATGAAGGTGGATGAGATTAAGTACTTGCCATCAACAGTTCAGAGTAATGGTGAGTGTGGAAGAGAGGTGAATAAGAGAGTACAGGCAAGGTGGAGTGGGTGGAGAAGAGTGTCAGGAGTGATTTGTGACAGATGGGTACCAGTAAGAGTGAAAGGGAAGGTCTACAAGAGGATAGTGAGACCAGCTATGTTCTATGGGTTGGAGATGGTGGCATTGACAAAAAGGCAGGAGTCAGAGCTGGAAGTGGCAGAGTTAAAGATGTTAAGATTTGCACTGGGTGTGATGTGGGTGAACAGGATTAGGAATCAGTATATTAGAGGGTCAGCTCAAGTTGGACGGTTTGGAGACAAAGTCAGAGAGGCAAGATTGTGTTGGTTTGGACATGTGCTGAGGAGGGCTGCTGAGTATATTGGGAAAAGGGTGCTAAGGATGAAGCTACCAGGTAACAGGAAAAGAGGAAGGCCTAAGATAAGGTTTATGGATGTGGTTAGAGAGGACATGCAGGTGGTTGGTGTGACAGAGCAAGATGCAGAGAACAGGAAGAAATGGAAACAGATGATCCACTGTGGCGACCCCTAATGGGAACAGCCGAAATAGAAGAAGATTTATTTTGTTTTAAAAGGCATTTGCTTCCAGCTCCATTTCATCTCCTCTTCACCTTAAGACAGCAGCACATAATAATTTCTAAAGATCCCTTGAATCTGTGCTGAGTGCTTTTCCATCTTTCCAGTAGTTGTATGTTGAAATTTAGTGACAAGTTTCGATACCTTCTGCATACTTAAGCTTTATGCTAATAATTTGGTGCTTTTTAGGCTGACTTCAAAATTAAGTGTTTTTTTCAGTGCAGCTTTCTTATTGGCCAAATGGCTTAGTTAGCTAAATGTTCCTTTACCTTCTCTTTAGCAATTTTAATTGCTCTTTTTGTTCCATGCTCTGGCCTTGTTTCTCGTACCTCTTTTTATTTTTCTCTGATCCTTCTGAGTAGCTCTTATTACTTCTCTATCCTTCTTCTTTTTTCTTTTGCAGTCACTATGTCTCTAATAGTATCCTTCATTTTCTCCCATCTCTGTGGCTTCTCTATTGTATTTTGTTCTAGTTAAGTCAGCAATGCATTTAATGTTTCCTGGAGCCACTCCTGAAATCTTTGTTTTATCAGTAAAAGTGTGGGAAAGTGCCAGTGTCTGAAGGTGGTATTCATAGTCATTGCTGTTAGGTGTACAGGCAGTCTGGTGGAGGGGGGGGTGTTGTGGCTAAGTGCAGCTTCCGCAGGATTCTTTGAGGTCAGTCCCACTCACATGTGGCAGGTTTCAATGAATGTATACTAATGAAGACATAATAAGATGTAAATGAGAAATGGTGTGGAGCTGTTTGCAACTCTTAGTGGGTTTTTGACACATTTCCACATTGTGTGCCAAGGCACTGTAAAAGGTAAAACTACTCCTTTTATGTCTACTTTGCATTTGGAGAGGATGCTTGCTGCTGGTGCCAGCCTAGCTGTTTCTTGCTGTGAACTGCTTGTTTAAGCTGAGCCAAAACTACTTGCACCCAGTGGTGTTTGCTGACCAAAGAGGCAAAGTTATAGACAAAAAATGACACATGATAACTTTGACAATCAAAATATTCTTGATATATTTAAAATGGAAAGAGATAATTTAAGGACTTTAGTGAGAATGTATGGCTCACAGATGGGAACTGGATGGATGTGTGGTCTTCCTATACCTGTGGTCACCAGGGTATGTATAGCCCTCATTATACTTGCCTGGGGACCTTCCAGAGTTAGACTGTGGATACATTGGGTATATCTCAGGCTTCTGCCTGAGGGCTACTTCAGCAGTTCCTCGACATACTCTTGTCAGATATGGATCAGTATATTTATCTGCCAATGTCAGTACAAGACTGTACCCAAACCATGCGTGCCTTCTATAGGATGGCATTTTTCCCTGAGGTACTTGGTGCGATATATTGCACCTGTGTTGTCACTAGGGCCCCATCAGGACCACAGTGTGAGTGGTCCCAAAGTATATAATTCCATCAACTGTGAAGGACTATGTAATGCTGGGGGTGCATCACCAATGTGTTGGCCCAGCATCCTGCCAGTACCCATGATTCTCACATCTAGCAGACAAGCTCACTCTGCTGCCTCTTCCTGCATGGTAAAATGGCCCATGGTCAACTTGTTGGTAAGTACAAACCTCTTACAATAGTTATGTAATTCATTTTATCTTCATAAATGTATTGTTTAGTACTAAACCACCCTTCCCTTGTTGTGTGTCTCTGTTTTCTTTTCTTGTGTTTTCCATGTGATGTAGGCTACTTTCTAAAGCCCTGGTTGATGACACCTATACAAGAACCATACAGGAGCTGTCAAAGAAATGTATAACACCACCCTGTCCCAGATATTGATTGGCATTAAGTGAGTGTTTGTCCTGCTCAAACCCCATTTCCTTTGCCTGGATGAGTATGTGGGGTGTCCTTCAGTATAACCCTGATACTGCACACAGGATGGTTACCGCTTTTTGCATTCTGCACAATATGATCATGTGTTACTCTGGTGGTGAACTGCCCCATGATGGCACTGCAGCTCACAATATAGATCCTTCCATGAGTGACGGTAATTTTGGTGGCCAGCTGGCAGCAGTAGTAAGGGACCCCATGTGCTAGGCTCATGCACGGTATATGGCAACACTGAAAAAGAAGTGGCATCTAGTCCACAACTATACATCACGACATTCAGGTTAACATTAACTTCATTATAAAAAAACACACACAGTTTAAATGATGCATGCAGTGCTATGTGTGGGCTATGCTGTGTGGTATAAGGCCTACTATCACATGCAGTCGTATATGTGGGCTATACTGTGTGGTACAATGCCTACTATCACATGCAGTGATATATGTGGGCTATGCTGTGTAGTACAAGGCCTTCTATCACTGTACATCAGACAGTCCTTAATATCTTTAAAGATTTTTTTAAAGTATAGTTACTCACATGGTTTATATAACTTTTCAGTTTATTGGCAACATATAGGAAGGGTCATGCCTGACTGTTCACTGAGAGCTGTGCAGAGTGGCATTGGCAGCATTTAAGGAATATGTAATGTTGACCTATATTGCTGCATGTGTTTTGTTTAGTAATTGCAGAAAGATATGCAGGTACTACTGCTTCTGCTGGACTGTCCATTACTTAATAATTGCTATTGTATTACTTGATGGCATAGCTTGAAGAAATGTGTGCACTTTATCATGTATTGCTGCATCCTGAAGTTTACATAAGGTTCTCCCTTCTAATGGAAATGTAAATTGTATAACATTTCTAGTGGTATGTTCTAATGTTTCTGAACATTTTTTCTATAAATAAGAAATACATTTTATTTTTTCTGTTAAGGTACTGCACATCAGATTAATTAATTCTGTAATAAATCACAACCGTTGTGTTATCGGAAGTAATAGCAATTATTGTCATCTGTGCATTGCTGAGGATAAAGAGGCAAATCATCTAGTGATGCTGGCAGGGTTTGTGTTACTCCTGTATTCATTTGTTTCCCCTGTGTTTTAGGCCCTTAATACTGTTCTTTATTGCAATCTGCCGCACCCCCTCCACCCTTCTTTACACTTTTTTTTAATTATGTTTCCTTTAACTGTGAGCATTAGCATAGCTCATGTCAGTGTCAGTTGTTACACTAAATTTCCAAACTACTCATAATAAAATCTCTGACTTTCATGATTGGGTGTCCCACAATTACCCAGATATCATCGCTGCTACTAAGACCTGGTTCAAACCTAATATAAAAGACTTTAAGCTTCTTACTCCAGGCTTCAATGTCATAAGTTTAGATAGACTTCACAAAAAAGGAGGTGGTATAGCACTTCTTTTCCCTAACACTTACGATATAACCTCATACTCAAACACTATTCCACAGTTCTCTAACACCAAAATTCTCATTTTTTTTTTAAAAATAAACAACTCCAAAAGAATACATATCATAATTCTGTATGTTCCCCCTGTCAATAACATATCTATTCTATTATTTTGGTTACTGTGTTGAGTTCTATAAGGATTCTATCATGTCAGCTGGCAACACACAGGTTTTATTTTCTGATGCACCCCCAATTCAAATGGGAACGACCTTGGGATGTTAACACTTTTGTTACAACAGCTTACACAGTCTGTGACTCTGTTAAATGACAAACTTAATGGACGAAGTAATGCTCGCCAAGTTAATCAAGGTACAACTGTTAAAACCACTAACTCTCGTGATAACACTGCTTTTGTTAGTGGGCGTGGAACCACGTCTGACTTCTCTTCAGTTCTGAAAGTTTATGCTTGGCTTGACAACTTGGGTGGTGGTCAAGCAACGGAACCTATTGTGTCAGACTCTGGGCGAGTCCTGACAATTTTAGAACAGATTGGGCAGTTAGAGAAGGTACTGTACAAGTTTAAAACGTTACAATTGGACAACTATTTTTTAGAAGAAAGTGTGAGGAGATCGCATGTACCTAAAGGACTACCAGTTTGGAAGTAACCCCAGGGGGTTGAAGCAAACTCAGTTTTTCATGTTGAGCTTACTGAGTTATTCGATCGTACTGGACTGGAATTGACAAAATCATTGATTAAAGATAATGAAAGAAGGATGAATGAGTATAAACAGGAGATCGCTAAAACTGTGGAGTCCATTACTGCGGATGTGCACTTCCACGATCACAAAACAAGGTTCAATCAAGTGTTTGAACACACTGAGTGCAAAATGGGAGCTATCAGGATGCGAAAAGATAAAAAACTAAAACGTGATAACGACGAATACCAGTGGAAGACAGTCTATCCATTACCCTTTTCAATTAGGGGAACTAAGAATGGTATATATGACCCCACTGTCGGTGATGAACAAGGGGCAATGCAGGACAAGGCCCCTTTGGAGCAAGTAGGACCGAGAAGGTCGGAGGGACTAGCAAGGAGAAAGCAGGTGAACAATTGGCAGGGACAAGGGCATCAACCGACGAATGGCAGGAGGTATCACAATTTCAAGAATGGCCAAAATTATCGGAATTAAATGGGTCAATTCCAGGAGCCTACCCCAGCATCAGTAGATCAGGTACTGTAAAATTGACTTCATTTTACAATTTCAACATTTACAATTTTTTGAGTATGATTATAGGGCCCCAACATCACAGTCTATTTTTGAAAGGTTTTAAATTTATTCCTGCAAAAGGAGCCCGAGTAGAGGACATCATACTCAATTTAAAAATGTTTAGTCGCAAACTTAATTTCAGGGTTATGTATGATGGTGGGGGATCAGAAACAAGAGAAAATGATGACTTCAAAAGGTCCAGTACGTTTAACCCTCCATTGCATCCAGCCATTAGCGTTTTTGAAAGGCAATGTGAAAGTGAATTAAGATCATTGTTGGGGAACAAATGTTGTAGATTTTACAATCTCTCTCAAGATGAGAGTAAGTTGCTTTATAAAATCAGGCAAAATAAAGGAATTTGTTGTATGAAGCCTGATAAGGGAGGGGGATTGGTCATTATGGAGTCGGAAGACTATTAGTGGTCGTATGATGAATTTGCTTAACAACACTGAAGTATATGGAGTAGTTTCCCTGAACAAAGTCAATCTAGCATACAGGTCTGTGAAGATTGTGCTTGATGAACTGTTGTTATTCAACTCCATTTCCAAACCCCTCTATGATTATTTGAGGGTAGAAAATCCACTACTACCTAAGATTTTTGGGATTCCTAAAATTCACTCTAATCAAGAAGACCCACCGCTACGTCCAATAGTTGCAGCAAGGGGGTCTGTGACTGAACCCATAGCAAAATATGTTGATATGAGACTCAAGCATCTTTTTGATAGATTTCGCCACATTTTAAAAGACTCCTGGGACCTTTTGAGTAAGTTACAAACTGTGGTGATACCAAATTATGTATTTTTGGTGACTTGTGATGTGAACAGTCTCTTCACAGTAATCCCACAAAAAACTGGCCTGGATTGGTTTAGAGACATAAAATTTCAATATAGTGATCTTCATGATGATGAGAAAGAAATAATATGTAATTTCATGAAACTGGTGCTAAGCAATAATTTTTTGACATTTGAAGGTGAATTTTACAAACAGAAACAGGGGGTTGCGATGGGCGCTGCATGCGCCACCCTGTTTGCGAACACAGTCATGTTATGGTGGGAACTGAACATTTTGTTCAAATTCCCACTATATAGATTTTGCCTGGTCTATTTTAGATTTTTGGACGATTTATTTTTCCTGTGGACAGGCACTAGAGAACAGTTAGAAATGTTTTTCAATTTTATGCAAAGTAGTTCTGACTTTTTGAAGTTTTCATTTAAACAGGATGTGAAAGTGATGAATTATCTAGATATTTTATTTTTTAAAAAAGGTGATGCTACTCTTGCTACTAGAATTTTTAGGAAACCTACATTTTGTAACATATATTTGCATTACAGGAGCTGCCACCCCATTTATCAGAAAAAAGGGCTAGTGAAGCGTCAGCTAATCCGAGCTTCACGTCTCACTTCTAATTCTTCTGATTGTTTAGGAGAATTTACAGTAATTAAAAAAATGTTTATTGATAGGGGATACCCCATAGATTTATTGGAGAAAATTATAGGTGAGGTTTGGGTTGGGAGACAGGACAAATATTCACCAATCATAAAACATGGGGTGACAAGCACGGTTAACACAATGGAAAACAAAATGACTAGGGTATTACCACTGAATACAAATATGGTGTTGCATTATACAACTGATATTAAGGCTATTGAAAAGATTATCAATAGAAACTGGATGTTGCTGCAAGTTGATAGTAACATCTGTCATTTATTTAAATCACCACCATTTTTCACATACAAAAACAGGCAGAATGTTAAGATGATGTTGGAAAGAAGTTATATGAGTACCTACGACTAGAAAATGTCACCAGTGTGCATATTGTTCCTGTATTAATGTGAAAAAGGACAATGGAGTTTTGAACATTATTAACCATTGGGACACAGTAAAACGTTTAAATTGTAGAGCAGAAAAAAATTATTTATCTTGCTACTTCTTGCACATGCAATGCATTTTATATAGGCAAGACTAAGAATAGTTTGAAACAACGAATACATCAGCATGTATATAGCAAAAGAAAGGGGGACAATAGAAGTGCACTGGCAAGGCATGCTGCATGTTGTCAAAACTTCAATAAGTTTGTTTTTTTTATACTTGAACAAATTACAACAACGCCATTTTCAGGAGACTGGGAGAACATTTTATTGCACAGGGAAATGTTGTAGCAGATTAGGTTAGATGCACCAAACCCACCAGGGTTAAATGAACACATTTCAATTTCAAGTGAGTTGAAAAAATGTTCACTTATATTTTAAAGTACATGGAGCATCTATTATTTTCACTACCATGGCTGCAACATCTAGTTACTGTTGCTTTATTTCTGTTTGCTATGTTTAATTGGTTGATTGGTTCTATTGAAGGTTTTTAAATGGGTGTGTCTTTATATTGCATTTAAAAACGTTTTACTTCACCATTTGCCTTGGTTCTGAGGATGTCTTAATGTAGACGAAAGCGCTTAACCAAGTGGATTTGTTACTTTCAAGATTTTAAGATTAAAACTGTGTTTTAGCCTTCCAACTGGCTTTGTCATCTTTATTATTGGAATTGTTTCGCAGCCTGGATACTTGTGGATTTATTTTGGTTAACATATCTATTCTGGAAGAGATCCTTGCCTGCATCTTAATACAATCAAAACTGAAACCATCAGTCTGGGAGACGTCAATATTAACTAGCTAAACTTCTGCTCTAATTTCCATTCCTCTAATATTAACCAATTTCAATTCATCCAACTCATCACAACTCCAACAAGCTACAACAACAGTAATAAGGAAGGTTCCATCCTAGACTGGATATTGGTCACCATTCCAAGTAAAATCTCTGCAGCAGGTACTCTGCCAAATGCACTTAGTTGTCATCTCCTTGCCTTTATTCATAGACGAGTTCCATTCTTACAAAAGGAACATCATTACAAACAAATACAAAATCTGCCCAACTTCAAACCACAGACATTTACCAATATATGAAAAAAATTGGGAACATCCTAAAAATACTACAGCTAGATGATACAGTGAATTATTTTAATACAACATTTCTAGAAACTCTAAACAGTATTGCATCTCCTCGGGTAATAAGAATCATAACCAACCATGCTCCATGGTTAACTAAGCCAACTAAAGAACTAATGCTAATTGGACAAAACATGGAAACAATGTCTACAAATAAGAACCCTTCAAACCTGTTGAATTTCAAGCAACTCCACAATCAGGTTAAAAAACAAGTAACCAAAGATGAAAAAAAGTACTATCTAAAACTTCAAACTAATCACAAGCAGAACCACAGAAAATTCTGGATGCCCATTACTTCATTCCTACGTCCTCATAGTAAAAGCAATCCATGTCCATACCCCAATAAAACTCCATCAGAAATAGCCAGTCTCTTCAACTCTCACTTTATCAACAGCATATCAAACATTGCTGACAACTTTCCCCAACCTCACTGCAGCCCAATCTCAAATACTTCTAATTATAATGTACCATTAATACAATCTTCACCCACTTACCCTCATTCCACTATGACCTCTTTCAGTTCTTGTGAGGCAATTACCATGCCCACACCCACTTTCATACTTAAACCCATTTAAAAAAATACCATAAAAGACTACTTCTCAAACTCCAAACTACTTCCATTGCAGCTAATAACCTGCCCACAGTATATCTAAAATTAGCATCTGAAGCCATTGCCTACCCCATCAGCATACTCATCAACAGATCCATCTTGAATCCTATGTTCCAATACTTTGGTAAAAGGCATTCATTCTACCTCTTTACAAAGGTGGCAACTCTACTGATATCTCCAACTTTCATCCCATAGCTATCCTCTCTCCCATCTCTAAGCCCCTTGAAAGATGTATTCACATATAACTTCTAAACTTTCTCCTTAACGACCAAATTTTATTACTTAGCACGGTTTCAGACTAGGTCACAGTACTATGATTGCCTTGATATCTTTCTTGGATACCGTAAACAAAACCCGAGACTCAGGCCAAAATTGTCTCTTCCCTATTTCTTGACTTATCAAAAGCTTTTGATACAGTCTCTCACCCACTACTTCTAAATCAATTCTCAATAATTGGTCTTTCCCCCTTCTCTCTTAACTGGTTCTCAACTTACTTATTGGATAGACAACAGGCAGTTAAAGGGCAAAACTCACTCTCCATATCTTCACAACTCTACCGGTGTCCCCCAAGGCTCTGTATTAGGTCCCCTCCTATTTAACATCTTTATTAATCACCTTCAGACTTCTTCCAGTCAAGGTGCTCTCATACAATACACAGATGATTCTACTATAATTTGTTTCGCTGATTCCAGGTCTCATCTACAACAAATCACTCAGCTGGCTCTGACCTCCATTGAAACCTGGCTCCATAACAATCAACTGGCACTTAATCCACACAAAAGCCAAGCTACTTATAGGTTCATAGGTTCATAGGTAGGTACTAGGCTATTGGCCCAAGGGCCTATGTAAGCCTAGCCAACAAGTTTCCCTGGCTTACGCCACCCAAGAAAGTTAATTTCCTGTGCCACTGTCGAGCAGAGACACAGAAGTGATCTCCGGGGTGTATTTCCTATTTCCCATCCAATCATCAAGATTTTTCTTGAAGAGTGCTAATGAAGAACTTTGCTTGACATAGATGGGTAGCCTGTTCCAGAGTATGGGAAGTCTCTGGGACAGGAATCTATCCCTCCAGCATGTCCTGTTTATTGTGGTGACAAGGTTTAGGTCCCTAGAGCATGTAGCTCGGAGTGATTGGGATTTCTTTAGGTGTAGCATGCCCAACAGCTCTGGGATTGACATAGCTTTATATGTTAGGCAGAGATCACCTCAGAGTAGGCGATATGCTATGGAGTAAAGCTGGAGTTTTTAGAGGCGGTCAGTGTAGGGCATTTGTTTGAGGCCAGTAATTTTCTTTGTGAGGTACTTCTGTGGCCTTTCCAGCTGCTGCAGATGTCTTGTGAGGTACATTCCAAAAGGGGCGTTGTACTCTATAATGGGTCTAATGAGTGTTGAGTAGAGGGGAACAATGACCTCTTTTTTCCTGGATGAGAACCCTTTTATGATGAGGTGTGCCATAGAGAAGGACTTCCTGACTACTGTGGTGATGTGGCTATCAAAGAAGAGACTACTGTCCACCTGGGTACCAAGGTCTCTTATCACACATTCGGTGTTAAGTAGATTGCTGCCTATGTGGTAGTTCATGGGTACAGAGTTTTTACCAAAGGGGATGACACTGTACTTTTTGGCATTGAGCTTGAGGCTATGGCTCTGACACCAGGCATCTGTCTTAGTGAGGCCCTTCTGTAGAATGTCCACATCATTTGGGGACTTGACTATGGCTCCTAGTTTGCAGTCATCTGTGAACTTCATTAGCCAGAGACCTTCTATGTTAGCCTGTACTTCAGAGAAGTAGATACCAAACAGGACAGGTCCCAGGACGGAACCCTGTGGTGCTCCATTTGTCACTGCTTTGAGGTCAGATTTGGAGTCTGCAACTTTTACAGTGTGGGTTCTGTCAGTGAGCCAGTTGGCATCCCATCTTGTGACATAGAGATTTATACCTAGTTTAGTGAGTTTAGCTATAATTCCAGAATGGGGGATGGTGTCAAAAGCCTTGGCGAGGTCAAGATAGGCTGTGTGAACCACCTTACCCTCATCTACAGCTTTGGTGACTACCTCAAATAAATCAATCAGGTTTAGGAGGCATGATCTGCCTTTCACAAACCCGAACTGGGTAGTATCCAGAGTTTGGAGGTTACCAATATCTTTGTTTATGAGTTCCACGATGATACGTTCCTTGGCCTTGCAGACCAGGCTCATCAGGCTAATAGGTCGATAGTTCCTGGGATTAGTGGTGGCTCCCCCTTTGTGGAGTGGGATAACTGTTGCTGTGCACCATTCAGTGGGCACAAAGCCTGATGCGAGGCTGTTATTGAACATGGTGCTTAAGTGGGGAGCCAGTTCATTCCGAAGTTTGTGTAAAACGCAGCCTGGGATGTTGTCCGGTCCCATGGATGCTGTGTTTTTGGCTTTACAGAGTGCAGCATTTACCTGCGTAGTTGTGATTACAGGGACTCTGCATTCTTCCTGTATAGATATGGGCCCTTTAGGGAGTGGGGGGGTAAAGTTAGCACTGAACCTATCTGCCAGGATGTTGGCAATATCAGTTGGTTCTGTAATTTTTGTGCCGTTGTGCTGTAACTCAGAGCAGATCTGGTTGTTGCCATCGAGATTCTTGACATAGCTATAGAATGCTTTTTGGTTGTCCTTAGAATTAGTGGCTATTTTGTTTTCGTAGCTAGCTTTGGAGGATCTTATAAGGGATCTCATCTTCTTACTGAGGCTGACCAGGGAATTCCTCCACTCATGGGATTTTACTCTCTTTTGCAACAGTTTATTCCTTCTGTTATACAGTTTGTTTATGGCAGGGGACCACCAGATTGGCTTCTTTTTTTTGGAGGATAGCATCTTGGTTCTGTTTGGGATAGCATGATCCATGCACTCATGTAAGTGCTTATAGAGTGCATTTGTGTAGGATTCAGCATTTGTAACTGTATTGTCCATCTGTATGGGTGTCATGAAGTTCACCACTTCTGTCTTAAGAAGGATGAAGTTGGCTTTGGAGAAAATTTTTACCATGGTTTCCTTAATGGAGGGTGGGGTGGGATGTGGATATCAAGGGTGATTAGCTTATGGTCGGATCGGACCAACTCCTTTTTACCCCAAAAAGAAAAACTCTCTTAAACAAGGTCCAGGTTACCATACACTCTCAAAACAATGCAATAATCAAAGTTGTTACTCACACCAAATTACTGGGAGTAATAATAGATGAACATCTAAAATTTGACTTGCACATACAATGTAACATTAACAAAGCACACTAGAAATTAGGCATCTCCTATTGCGACAAACACTTTCTTAACTTGTTCACTAGACAATCCCTAGCTACCACTTACTTACTACCATCTCATCTATAGTACCCCCTTACTCACTAACCTTCAATCCTCCCTAAAAACTAAGCTTGAAACATGCTACAACAAAATTGCCAAGTTTGCTACAAATGTTAAATATTCTGCCGACCACTGTACATCCCCACACTCCCTTAAATGGCATGAACTCCCTCACTATCTCACTTACCTGCAATTGACAACTGCACAAATGTACTCTATAAATCTTTACTCTGTCCTGCCCCTAGTTCACTATTTATCAATTATATCTACCCAAAAGGTCTCTCAGATCTGAAAATGCTGGTCATCTTCTATACTCCTGTACTGTAGCCAGAGCTTGGAATACCCTTCCATTAGCAATTTGAACCAATCAAATCTTAACATCTTTCAAAACTTATTTACATGTGTACCTCTCTTCATCCTGGAACTGCACATGTACCAAGCTGCCACCACTTAAATATTGACTCCATCTGCTTCCTGAATACACTCTAATATCGGTTTGCCTATCTTCCAAACTGTTTCTCTTTAATTAAGAGAAAATGTGCCATTACAATGCTTTTTTGGCAGTAGTTTACATTGTCAGCCTTTTATTATCTTTCTTGTATCATGCTGTAACCTAAGCCTGTAATAATTGTCACAATTTGACATTTGTCATATATTTACATTATGTAATTGTTAAATACTTGTCTATGTACATGTTAATTGTGGAGCTTTTCTCCCTGGGCCTACACTGAAAATGGGCTCATACTGACCCAGTGGACAATCCCGGTAAACAAATGCCAATAAATAAATAAACCATATGCTGTTGAAGTAGGCCTTAATAATGAACTAATGGCAGTTTGCAGAACCCCCAACTCCTTTTTTACTTTAATTAGTGACATTACTCTAGTGAAACACATGCTGATGAATAGTTACATGTGATATTTTCAGTAGATGAACTGTGCAACCTGACATACAATAGGTCAAATGTGTCATGCACAACATCCCCTAAAGATAGCGTGGGTGATGGTTCCCGTGATTGTGAGGAAAAAATATCATTGGAGCTTGATACTGACTTGCTGGAATGAAGTGCCCTGCTGGATGCAGGGGATCCTGCAGATAATGATCTCACAGTGCTGCATTACTGAGACCTCAAATAAGGGGTTTTCTGTGTGTCGATGAATGCTGATGAAACCTGCCTGACTTCTTTGTGTTACACCCCCACTTTTTCCTGTTTCCTGAGAATCAAATGGTGTGTAACCCATTATGCCCCTATGTGTTCAGACTGTACCCCATTCTCATCAACAACCAACACTGTTTCCTACTTGAGTTAGGTAGGTCATAACCAGTATAGGCAGGGAGATGAAGATGGCTGCAGCATGTGCCACCATACTGAGCATGAGTGTGACCATGGCACTTATCCATACTGTCTACCATTTCCTCATACTGGTGGAAATCCTCAAGTATAACCTGCATTACTCTAACTCTCTGTGGCAGTGAGCTGAGCTTGAACAATGTCCTGGCACAGCTACTGCTGGGGCAGCCAATGCTTTTTGTGTTTCTAAAAGTATCTGCGACATGTGACTGTGTCTGGCACTCATTTGCATAGGTGTAACAGTCAACTGAAGGTGTTCCTATGTTGAGGAAACACTTATATTGAGGTACATAGAAGCTCACTCCCTCTCTCTCTCTGTTCTGACTTGTTTCTGTGACCCTGTGTTACTTCATGCTGTTTCTTCTGAGGGGGGTCCTGCTTTACTGTCTTCCACTGTGCTCAGGCTGTGTCATAACTATAACTGTTAGAGGTTCATAGCTTTTACTAGCCTAATGACCACTGGTGGTTTTATAAGCTTAGCCAAGCATCCCAGTTGTATCCCACAAGTTTATGCGACTTACAGTTTTTTAAGGGGTACATGTAAGCTCATGCAGGATTTACAGGCTACCTCTGCCCATTAGAGACATAGAATCTAGGCCTGTGGTGTATTTCATATTTCTCATGCACTGGTCCAAGTTTCTCTTGAATAGGGTTAGGGAAGAGCTCTGCTTCATATGGATGGGAAACATGTTTCAAAGAAGGAGAATTCTCTGAGGCACATACCTGTCCCTCCAACATGTCCTAATTATGTCACAAGCAAAGTTTAGATTCTTAGATTGAATAACTCTAAAGCTATTCATTTTGTGCATATGCAAAAGGGTCCATCAGAGTGGGATCCAAAGATGCCTTGTATGTCAGACCAGGCACAAATCTCCTCTCAACAGCCTATAGGAAAAAGTGAATAGAGATAGGGCTTAGAGGCGATCTGCAGAGGATATGCTGTTTATGCCCTGTATTCTTTTTGTGAGGAACTTTTGTGGACATTCCAGCTGTGCCTGATAAGGTATGTACTGAAGCGGGCATTGTACTCAATGATGGGCCTGATGAGGGATGAATACAGGGGAATGATGACTTCCTTGGACATAAATGCCATGCCCTTTTTCATAAGTTGAGCAACATAGAATGATTTCCCTACTATCTTATACACATGATGATAAAAAGCAGGGGTAATATTTATATGTGTACCCAAATCCCTGCCTGCTGGTTCTATTCTTAGGGGTGCATTATCGATGAGATAATTTCCTTGGGTGGCTGACCTCCCAAATTATACTATTATGATGTTCTTGGCATTGCATTTTAATTCATGGCTTTCGCACCAGTCATTTGTCTGTGTTAGTCCTTTCTACAGGATGTTAGTTTTTTTGCAGGGAATTCTATGACTGCTCCCTAGTTTGACAATCATGTGTGGACTTGGTAAGTCAAAGGTCCTTGACATTGACCTTGATTTATGAGAACTAGATGCTAAAAATAATCAGACCCAACACAGAGCACTGAGGGACTCCATTAGCGACTAGCCTCTTTGAGCAGGTGGTCTCACCTATCCTGACTTCCTGGGTTCTATGTTTGAGCCAGTTGGCTATCCAGTGCATAACATAGGAGGGTTTATTTATACATTCATGAGTTATCTGTTTACAATGCCTGAGTGGGGTATTGCATTAAATACCTAAGCTCGGTCAGAGAAGTCAATGTGCACTGTTTTGCCCTCATCCATTGTCTTGGTGACCTTCTCAAAGAAGTCCTCCAGGTTGAGTAGGCACAAATTGCCCTTAACGAAAGCCAGACTGCTTTGGATCCAGTGTTTGAATGTTTTCTGTGTCCTTGTAAACAATTTTTACGATAATTCTTTTCATGGTTTTGCATATGATACTAGTCAGGTTTATGGGTCTGTATTTCTGGGGTCTGTTGATGGCTTACTCTTGAGTAGAGGAATGACCATTGCAGTTCTCTATTCACATGGCAGAAAGCGTGTCTGGAGGTTATGGTTAAACAGTGACTTCAGTGATCCCAATAGGTTGTGTTTCAGGCTATTTAGGAGGCATCCTGGAATGCTATCAAGGCTCACTGATGTGGTATTTTTGGCCTTAGAGAACGCAACTAGGACCTACTTCCTAGAGATATCTGGGAGAGTGGTTGTTTGGTGGTGTTTCTGGGGGGGGGGGGGTTGTAAAAGCTGGAGCTGAATTTGCCTGCCAGCAGATTTGCTATATCTTCCAGCTCCATGCAGGTGGTTTCATTTACAGTTAGTTCTACACACTGCTGTGTGCTGCCTTTGAGGCTTCCGACATAGCTAAAGAAAGTCTTGTGGTTGTTCATTTGCTTGGTAAGCTATCTTTATCTCAAATTTGGCTTTTGTAGAATTAATTTGCCCTCTTAGTTGCTTGTTTAAATTCATGACAGTGTTTTTACCACGCTGTGTGTAGCACTTCCTAATCTTGGCTATGACCTTTTTTTCTTTTATTGTACAACCTGTTTATGTCTGGATTCCACCAGGGGCGTTATTATTCTCTCCCTTCAACTTTCCTGCACACATTACACTGCCATGTATGCACAACTAATACGTGACACTTCATATTCACATCTCTTGTCATTAACACTCCTGTCATTGACATCAACATACAGCAAGTGCATATTAACTTCACTTCACTGTAAAAAAACAATGAGTTTCTTCAAAATAAATTTCCCATTGAATTGAGTTTGCATGGTTTTCCGGTAATTTCTAAGTGTAAATCATTTGTTAGATTACTTTAAAAAAGTTTATACTTTCTCAAAGTAACTACCACCAAGCTTGGCTTAGTGCGGCTAAATATGGCGGCTGCATAACCATTGCTAGGAACTGTGGCACATTTATGCTTTTCTTATGCAAATGAAGCTAAGATGAGCTGATCTCTATGAATCACAGTCTTATGCATTGTTGTATGTGGTCTCATAGGTGATAAATGACTTTTGGGTGGTAGTGGACAAGCTTTGCTCAGTGGTGTTGGCTGAGGGAATGAGCAGCAGTGCATGGACTGTCTCCATGAAATATAAATATGCCAAAGTATTTGGATATATAGCCGCAGTGAGTTAACATTTTGATTGCAGTTTACTGAAGCCTAATACAAATGCATCTATCACAGTATGTCATACCTTATCACTTCCTAACACTCGCGTACTTTAAACACAATTTAAACATGTTATTAATGTAAAGCAGTTGCAAAATAGTAATTATGAAAAGAATACCAACAGCATAAGTCATGCTGCCATACCTTATTAATGCATTAGTATAATGACATTGTAGAAATCAGGTCAAAACACTCCTCTTTTAAACAAATGCACCCTGAAGTGCATGTTAAATGTATGGCTGATCACTGATTTCCCTTCTCATACCAAAATAAGGTATATCTATGTAGCAAAAGGAAAAACTCCATGTGACTGCTTCAATACAAAAAGAAAGCCAACATTGTCACTGCTATCACTTCCATGGGTAATACCTCTACATGGTTGGTTGATTTGGGTTGGGTATGGTCAGGTCATACCTCAGAGGGTGTGGTTTAGACTCCCTGAACATTACAATGTCTTGTTGTTTGTTTGCTTGTTATTTCCCTGAAAAGCTAATTCCACCTAAAACGCGGCTTTTCAGCGCTTCTGTGGATCCCTAGTGATATCTGCATTGTTTACTGTACTTATTTCCTTGTTTCACTTGAAAGAAAGTTACTGTTTGTCATATTTGCATTTAAGTTACCTGTAACACATTGTATTTAAGTTACTTGGCACTTGCTCACTAAAGCAATTATATAAGTCAGCACTAAAAAATTAACAGCACTACACCCTCACAAACTCACCTTGAGTACCTTGTTCCCCATTGGCCCTTTTTTTCAATTATAAAGGAATTCCCAATACCATTCTAGCATGTCCAAAGGTCAGTTGTCAATCTCCTCTCCAGTCCAGCTGGTGAATCTGGGAATCCTGAGACAATGTTACAACTGCCTCATGTACACAGACAACCCTCTCCTCTTCCCAACAAATTCCAACACATGTGAGAGATGCAACCATATAGCCAAACTGGAGGCTAAGCTCTCTCAACTCAGTACTGGCGTAACCAGTCAGGAGGAGAAGGAAACCACA
This sequence comes from Protopterus annectens, assembly GCF_019279795.1. Lineage (NCBI taxonomy): Eukaryota > Metazoa > Chordata > Ceratodontiformes > Protopteridae > Protopterus > Protopterus annectens. The sequence continues at coordinate 690,602,498 of NC_056745.1, read as the reverse complement.
CTCACTACAATTCCAGTCTCACATAGACCTACCACGACAGCAAACCAAACACATAAACACACAAAAACATACTCGGAGGCTCTAAATAAAAATCTGCCTAAGCAGCAGAGACCTCCAAAGCAGACACCCAAGCAACCGCTACCCCAAAACAAAATACGTGCAACACATAGCTCACAAAGCCAGTGTGCCGAACAGTCACAGCCCTTAATGCTAAACAATACACCTGATACACTTGTAACAGGTGACTATATCGTCAGGCACACTGACGTCCCGCTCACCAGGCTGAACAAGGAGAAGGTCACGGTGAGCTGCCTGTCAGGCGCTAGGATCCACCACATAACACAAGCACTCAGGTCACTCCAAGGCAAGTACAAATATGACTCAGTCATTGTCCATGCTGGTGTTAATGACCTTAGACGTACCTCCCTAGACTACATGAAAAGAGACATAGAGGAGCTCTCTGAGCATGTAGCCCAGGCCGGTATGACCCTGACCTTGGGTAGCATCTTACCCTCACCAAGAATGATGCCACAATATGAAGACAAGATGATCAATTTCAACAATTGGCTTAAGTATTGGTGTCATTCAAAGGGGATCCAATGCCTGTCAGCCTGGGATGACATGCTCGACAAGCCACGATGCTTCACTAGGGACAGCTTGCACCTGTCACCCATGGGCTTTCAGATATTGGCAAAGGCTCTTGCTACCCCCCTAGTGCCTTTTTTAGGCAAGGCTCAAAAGACAAACCCACCTCCATAGGTATCACAAGGGATAAGAAACTAAGAGTAATGCTACTCAACGCCAGAAGTCTAAACCTCAAGATGCATGCACTCGAAACTCTCCTTAGCATGGAGAACATCGATATCTGTGCAGTAACAGAAACCTGGTTCAAGGCTCCCGAAAGCACCCCAGCACTACCAGGTTATACCTCATATCATGCTTTTCGGCCCCAAAACTTGGACCGAACCACAAAAGGAGGGGGAGTATCAATATTCGTCAAAGATACCCACACCTCCAGGTTGGTGGCACAGCACGAAGCATCAGAGACTATCCATGTGCAACTAACAGTGGGTAAAACTGCCTTCCAGTTTATAGCCTGCTACAGACCACCCTCCCAAACCCAGGAACCCCACTCGGCCTTCCTGAGAACACTGGAAAATATGAAGGTCTCTCCAAACACAATTATATTGGGCGACTTCAACTACCCAAACATAGACTGGGAGCATTACTCTAGCTCCAACACCCTAGCCCAAGGGTTCCTAGAATTTATAAACTCAAATGCTATGGAACAACTTGTTACCACTCCCACAAGAGGGGAAAACATACTGGACCTGATCATCACCAACATGGGAACTTTATGACCAGAAGTGTATCCCTCACTGGTAAGATCAGACCATAAACTAATCTCACTGGATATTCACATCCCAACCCCACCCCCCCTGCCCAGAAAACCACAGTGAAAAACTTCTCTAAAGCAAATTTCACACTCCTCAAAACCGAGGTGGAATCCTTCAAAGCCCCCGGGCCTGTGGAAAATACAGCCCAGACCACAGAATCCTTTATAAACGCATTCTATGAACACCTTCAGGAATGGATGGATCATGCAATCCCAAATAAAACCAAGACCCAATCCTCCAAAGGCAGACGTCCTGTCTGGTGGACCCCTGCCATAAACAAACTATACAACAGAAGGAGGAAGCTACTACATGATAGAGCAAAATCCCAAAAAGGGAAGGCATCTCTGATCAGTATTAGCAAAAAACTACGGGCACTCATAAAATTGTCTAAGGCCAGCTTCGAGAGAAAAATTGCACAGGACACTAAGGATAATCACAAGGCTTTCTTTAGTTATGTTAGTAACCTGGGTGGGAATTCCCAGATATGCTCAGAATTAGTCCAAAATGACAAAAAATACACCGAACCCACAGACATTGCCAACATGCTAGCTGACAGGTTCAGTGCAAACTTCTCCCCCCCTCCCCACCAAAAGGGCAAATATCAATCCCAGCAGAGTGCTGCCCCCCTGACATCTCAGATGCTAAGGTAAGAGCCTCCCTCTCCAAAGCAAAAAACACAGCAATAATGGGACCAGATGGTGTCCCGGGCTGCGTCCTACATGAACTCCAAGAAGAGCTAAACCCAAACATAAAACTACTGTTCAATCTCAGCCTTACTACAGGATATGTACACAAAGAGTGACATACAGCAACAGTGGTCCCTCTCCACAAAGGTGGTGCCTCAATGGATCCTGGAAACTATCGCCCCATCAGCCTGACTAGCTTGGTCTGCAAAGCTATGGAAAGGATCATCATGGACCTCATAAATAAAGATATTGGGGACCTAACAGACACTGGATCCTACCCAGTTCGGCTTTGTTAAGGGCAGATCCTGCCTCTTAAACCTGGTCGATTTCTTTGAAACAGTCACCAAGGCCATTGATGAGGGGAAGGTGGTCCACACAGCCTACCTGGACCTCGCAAAAGCCTTCGATACAATACCCCACTCGGGCATTTTAGATAAGCTCACCAGCTTAAATATAAACCCCTATGTCACTAGATGGGTTGCAAACTGGCTCAAGGACAGAACCCTCATGGTTAGAATTGCTGGAGCCATGTCAGACTCCAAACCAGTTACAAGTGGCATCCCACAAGCCTCAGTCCTGGGACCTCTCTTGTTCGGTATATATTTCTCGGAGGTACAGGCCAACATGGAAGGACTGTGGCTGACCAAGTTCGCAGATGACTGCAAACTGGGCACCATAATCGACTCTCCAACCGACACAAGTATCCTCCAAAAGGGCCTCATAGAAACATACAACTGGTGCCAGAGCCATGGCCTCAAGCTAAACGCCAAAAAGTGTATAGTCATCCCCTTTGGCAAAAACAAAGTGCCCACAAATTACCACATAGGTGGTAATCCATTAAGCATGGAAGAAGTAATTAGGGACCTGGGGACCCAAGTTGATAGCAATCTCTCATTTGACAACCACGTGGCCAAAGTGGTTAGAAAAACATTTTATATAGCCCACCTAATCATGAAGGGATTCACATCTAGATCAGGGGAGGTCATCATGCCTCTTTACTCATCCCTCATCAGGCCCATAATTGAGTACAATGCCCCTTTTGGAATGTACCTTACCAGACACCTGCAGCAACTGGAAAGACCCCAAAAGTACCTCACCAAGAGGATCAAAGGGCTCAAACAGATGCCATATGCTGCCCGGTTAAAGAAACTCCAGCTCTACTCAGTGGCATACCGCCTGCTCAAAGGCAATCTGTGCCTGACGTATAAAGCCATGTCCAACCCAGAATTAATGGACATGCTGCACCTCAGAAAATCCAAATCCCATCGAGCCACGCGCTTGAGAGACTTGAACCTCAGCACTGAAATAAATAGGACTTGCTGGAGGGACAGATTCATAACCCAGAGGCTCCCTTCACTCTGGAATAAAATCCCAGTCCAGGTTAGGCAGAGTCCCTCATTGACTTTCTTCAAGAGGAATCTTGATGAGTGGATGGGAGATCATAGGTTTACCCCGGGTATCACTTCTGTGTCACTGTTAGACAGAGGCACAGTATACTAACCTTGAAAAAGGGCATAGCAAAATTAATTTAAAATGGGTGGCGAAAGTCAAACACACTCTGGCTAGACTTATAAATGCCCTAGGGCAGATAGCCTAGTATGAACCTATGAACCTATGTCCTACACTCCAATTCCTCACTTTTGTTCTGGCATTTCTAAAGATGATAGCACCTGTGAAGGCACAAAGACAATCTCCAATATGGTCAGACAAGAAGACTATGATCATTATCTACCACTTGAAGGAGTGAAACCCGTTGAAGCTAAAACTGTAGTGGCCAACAGTGAATGGAAAACAGACACCTGACAGGAGTTGCTTGACCACCTGTCATCATAATTCTCAACTGTCCAGATTTATGCAGAATGCCCAGATTTTTGTCTCTTATTTGTAGTCTGTTCTTCATAAAATTTGTGATTTTCTGACAAACCATTGTAGACTGAAGTCACTAAATATTGACAATCATTTGAGTTTCAGACTTCATATCCTCCAGAAAATGCATGCTAACACAAAACATTTGATTCTAGCAACATTCTAAATTTATGACAGCTATATTTAAAATGTGTCCCTATTTTTGGTTGTGTGTCCCACCATTATTTCTGGTTTTGTCCAGATCTCTTGTGCTAAGAGGTTGAGAGCTATACTTCTCATCCCTGACAGGGTTCACCCACTCAGGGCAGGAGTGTTGGCACAGGTAAGGTGACCTGCAGAGGTGGAGGGCTCACAAGCTGGCCACATAGGTTTTGCAGGTTCATGTGAGAGGGCCAGAGTTCTAAGCATACTTTTCTTCATTTTCCTCTTTATTTTCCTATGTTTGTAATTAGTGGTAGGATAACAGTGTTCATAGGTTCATAGGTGTGCACTAGGCTAATGGCCCTGGAGCCTTTACAAGCCTGGCCTATAGGATTACCCTGGCATTGTGCCACCTGACCTTAGTTCCCAGTGCCTCTGTCGAGTAGAGCCACTGGAGTGATCCCCAGGGTGAATTTTCTATTTCCCATCCACTCATCAAGATTTGTCTTGAAGAGGGCCAGTGAGGTCTCTGTTTGACATGTATGGGAAGTCTATTCCATAGCATGAGCAGTCTCAGGGTTATGAACCTGTCCCTCCAGCATGTTTTGTTGATTGTGGTAGTGAGGTTGTGGTCTCTGGAGCATGTAGTGCAGAGGGATTGGGATTTCTTTAGATGTAGCATTTCTAACAGAGCTGGGTCAGACATGGATTTGTAAGTCATGCAGAGATAAGTAAGTAGGCGATATACGACAGAGAATAGTTGGAGTTTTTTGACTCTGTCCATATAGGACAAGTGTTTATGGCCTAAGATCCTCTTTGTGAGGTACTTTTACAGCTTTTCCAGTTGTTGCAAGTGTCTAGGGAGGTACATGCCAAATAGGGCATTGTACTCAATAATTGGCCTAATGAGGGAAGAGTAGAGGGAGACAATGACCTCTTTCTTCCTGGATGCAAAACACTTAGTAATGAGATGTGCCACACAGAAGGACTTTCTGACCACAGTGGCAATGTGGTGGTCAAAAGAGAGGTTGATGTCAACCTATGTTCCCAGATCTGTCATAATGCCTTCTGTGTTCAGTGGACTTCCATCGATGTGGTAATTCATGAGAACCAGGTTTTTCCCAAAGGGGATGACAACACATTTTTTGGCATTGTGCTTGAGACCATGGTTCTGACACCAGTTGTTGGTCTCAGTGTGGCCTTTCTGTAGAATGTCAACATCACTTGGGCAGTTAATAATTTATTTATCTATTTATTTACATTTTTTTACTGGGAAATTCCGACTAGACAAAGGTCCTTTTCAGCGGAGGCCCAGGGAGAAAGGCTCCACAGAATGAACATGGTAGATGGTAAACAATAACAATCAAGGTAGTTATACAGTAGAGGTGATCATGACATGGAGAAATACAGGAGCAAATTAGGTACAACTGAGTAGTAAGCATTGAGAAAAAGAAGAAGTAAAACACAGAGCTACAAATTTTCCAAACAGTAACTAGATAACAGTAATAATAGACTAAATGATAACTAAATCCTGAAAGGATTAACAGGCAGTGAATAATCTTCAGTTCAGTATTATAGTGATAGAGGGGATACTCTATATAAATCTGGGAAAGGAGAGAAGGTTTTAATAATAGCTCCCAACTTGCAATCATCTGCGAACTTTCTCAGACAGAGTCCCTTCGTGTTGTCCTGGACTTCAGAGAAGTAGATACTAAACAAGAGTAGACCCAGGACCGAACCCTGTCAGACTCCACTCATGACTGGTCCGCAGTCTGACTTGGAGTCAGCTACTTTCACACTGTGACTTCTATCTGCAAGCCAGTTTACAACCCACCTAGGGATATAGGGGTTGATGCCTAGCTTAGTGAGTTTTTCAATGATTCCTGAGTGGGGAATGGTATCAAAGGCCTTGGCCAGATCAAGGTAGGCTGTATGAACCACCTTGCCTTCATCCACAGCTCTGGTGACTGACTCAAAGTTTAAAATAGGTTCATAGGTTAGTACTAAGCTAACTGCCCTTTCAAGCCATTTTAAACTTAGCCAAGTATCCCTTGTGAGACTCAAACGCTGCACCTCGTGTTTGTAAGGCAAATACCTTAACCATCAGGCCACCCTCCCAACCCCTTAGTGAACCAAGATGAGCAGGCATGATCTACCCTTCACAAAACCAAATTGTGGGATCCAGAGATTGGAGATTCCCTATATCCTTGTTTATTAGGTCCATGATGACGCATTCCATAGCTTTGCATATCAGACTCATCAGGCTAATGGGGCGATAGTTCCCAGGGTCTGTAGTCACTCCTCCTTTGTGGAGAGGGACAATTGTAGCAGTATGCCATTCGGTAGTGACAAAGCCTGAGGTGAGGCTGTGACTGAATAGGGCACACAGATGATGTACCAGTTCATTCTGTATTTCATGTAGAACACACCCAGGAATATTGTTAGGTCCCACAGAAGCTGAATTCTTGGCCTTGGACAGTGATGTTTTAACCTGTGTAGCAGTAATACTGGGTGCCAGACAATCTACTGGTATTGTGATTGGCCCTTTGGTGGGAAAGAGGGGTAACGCTGGCACTGAATCTGTCAACCAGTATAGTGGCAATATCTGTTGGCTCAGTATAGGAGGTACCATTGTGCAGTAGCTCAGTGTAAATCTGGGTATTGACATGTAGATTCTTTACATAACTATAGAAGGCCTTGTGGTTGTCTTTACTATCTGCTTTAATTCTGTTTTCATAGTTAGCTTTAGCGGATTTGATGAGGGATCTCAACATTTTGTTGAGGCTGATAAGGGAGTTTTTTCAGTCTTGGAACTTCACCTTATTCTGCATCAATTTCCTCTTTCTGTTGTAGAGTTTGTGTATGGCAGGGGACCACCAGATTGGCCTCCTTTGTTTGGAGGAGAGCGTCTTGGTTCTGTTTGATATGGCGGGATCCATGCATTTGTGTACGTGTCCGTACAGTGCATTGGTGTATGATTTGGCAGTCATGCAATTATTCTCCATTTGCATGGGTGCTGTGAAGTTAGCCACTTCTGTTTTAAGAACCCAAAGTTAGCTTTGTAGAAATTTTTCATGGTGGTTACCTTTGCAGGGGAAGTGGGAGGGATGTGAATTTCCAAGGTGATTAGTTTGTGGCCAGATCTAACCAGGGTGGAGTTTACTATTGGTGTAGAGCAACAATTGCCCATGTTAGTAATGACCAGGTCAAGGATGTTGCTGCCTCTAGTGGGGGTAAGAACGAGCTGGACCAGGGCATTGGAATTAATGAATTCCAGGAAATGTTGGGCAAGTGCATTGGTACATGAGTAGTTTTCCCAGTTAATGGAGGGGTAATTGAAGTCACCTAGTATGAGAGTGTTATGGTGGACCCTAATATTCTCCATGGTGCTTAGAAATGTGGAGTTTGAGTCTTGGGACATGGTTGGGGACCTATAGCAGGCTACAACCTGAATTGCTATCTTACCCAGTGTTAGCTGTACCTGAAGTATCTCTGATGTGTTATGTTGGGCTGCCAGTCTGGAGGTGTGTGCATCCTTTATGAATATGGAAACACCACCGTCTTTGGAGCTTCTGTCCAAGTTCTGGGGCCAAAAGGTGTGGAATGAGTTATAGCCTGGTAGTGCAGGGGTGCTTTCTGCTGCCTTGGGTAGACCTTGAACCAGGTCTCTGTTACAGCACAAATGTTGATGTTCTCCATTTTAAGGAGTGCTTTGAGCAAGTGCATTTTAGTGATTTAGACTTCTAGCATTAAGCAGCATGACCCTCAGATTGTATTTGTTTGTAGCTGTTACAGTGGTAATTTGGTCTTTGGAACACCGCCTAAAAAGGCACTATAGGGGTAGCAAGAGCCTTGGCCAGTATCTGAAAGCCCAGGGGTGACAGATGCAGGCCATCTCTGGCAAAGCATTGAGGTCTGTCAGTCATATCATCCCAGGCAAACAGATACTGGATCCCCTTAGAATGACACCAAAAACTTAGCCAATTGTTAAAATCAATCTGCTTGTACTGTGGTATCATTCTGGGTGATGGTCGGATGCTGCTCAGGGCTAGGGTCATACCCGCCTGGGCTACATAATCCGAGAGCTCCTCCATGTCTCTTTTCAAGTAGTCCAGGGAGGTACATCTCAGGTCATTCACACCCACATGTACAATGACAGAGTCATATTTGTACTTGTTGTTGAGGGACCTGAGTGCATGCATTATGTGGTGGATCCTGGCACCTGACAGGCAGCTAACTGTTACTTTCTCCATATTCAACCAAGTGAGTAGGACATCAGTGTGCCTCACTATTGAGTCACCTATGACTAGTGTGTTGGGCATGCTGTTTTGCTTTAGGGGCTTTGGTTGAGTTGCATACTGTCTAGGAGAGTTATGTGCCTCATGATTAGTGTTGTGTTGTGGTGGTCAAGTGCATTTCTGCCTTGGAGGACTGTTGTTTGGGTAGATTTTTATTGAGAGCCTCCATGAAGGTGGGTGTGTGGATTGTGTTTTTATGTGAAGGCAGTGCTGGTGTGTGTTCTGGAGGGCTATGTGTTCCATGTGGTGTGTTGCAAGTGTTGACCTTCTCCTCTTGGTCAGCTATTCCAGTCTTGGCTGGAGAGTGCGTGGCTTCAATTTAGATATACAAGTGCATCTCTCGGAAGTCTGAGTGTTGGGATGTAAGAGGAAAGGTTTGGCGGTGTACATGAGGCAGTTGCTACATTGCCTCAGGATGTCCAAGTTCACCAGGTTAATAGGAGAAAGTACAGGGAACTGACCTTTAGCCATGCCTGGAGGGGTGGGCATTAATAATAACTACAGGAGCTGTTTCCTTATAGAACGTTTAGTGCTGGTAACACTTTTGTGTGCTACAATGATTGCTACAAGAAGTCTGGTAAAGTGCTAGACTAATAAGCTAGTAAAAGTGCAGGAGAGGCGAGAACCAGCAGATCTAAGGGAAAAATTGAAGAGCAGACTTTGGCACTGCTCAGAAGCTTACATACAGTCCTGGATACAGCAAATCTGTATCTGGACTAGACTAGTTACAGGAAAGGCAAGAAACAAGCACAAATGCAGGCTTTTAAACCAGAAGGTTGAAAGAGATGGAAAAACTGGTCAAACAGCTAGTAAGCAGGCATCTGCAACTAGGAATGTCTATATGAATGCAAACATATATGTATATGAGTGCAAATAGATATATAAATAAACATTTAGATATACATAAACATAATTTTATATGTTTACATATATGTATGGTTATAAATATGTAGTAGTTATTACTGAAATAATTATTTCTATGAAATGGCAATAACATACCTAGGTTGCGGAAAAAGTAACAACTGCCATGGTTGCAAAGTCTTAGTGGGCTCAGTTGACCATCCATCATCCTGATTAATGTTTAGTGCAATGCCTGCAGCTTTTAAGAGCTGCTATTGCTCATGAGGTCAAAGATGAGCACTGTAGTACTCCATGTGTGGTCCACACTGGTTTTGTTTTTTTTTGTTTTTTTTTTTGACTAAAAGCTGAACATTGTAGTGCTGTGTAAAGGGGATAAACTCTTGCAACTTTGCTACAGTTTAAAAGAGAATTCTTTTTTTAGCTAAAATCTGAGCATCGTAGTTCTCCCTGTGGGTAAGGTATAAACTGTAGCAACTGTTTGTTGCATTTGTAGCAAGTAGTTTGCTATAGTTTAAAAGAAGAAATTTTTATTTGTTTTACTAAAGTGTGAGGAAAAATGGTCAGAAGCTGGTCACAGAAACAGGACCTGAATGGCTGGAGCAGGAGGGAGGGGAGTTGTGTCATGCATCTGACCACATGGCTAGTGTGCTAGTAGAAGGAACAGACATTTTCTTTTTTGCACTTCTGTTCTTGAAGAGCTGATTGGGGGGAGGGGTAGTGGATTTTGTACTGTATTACTGACTGCAGGAAGCATCCTGCAAGTTTTCATGTTTTGCATAAAACTTGTTTTTGGCTTGTAGAGCTGAGGGAGTGGGACACTAGTTCATGAGACTGGCACAGAGTGCTGGTTGAGCCAACTATGCTTCTGTGAAATGAAGAAAGCTTTTAAAAGTGCTGTGTTCATTTTAGGCTATGGATGATTTCTTAATTTTGAATAGCTGTGATGGACACCATGTGCCTTAAAATACCTACCATTAATTCAAGTGGGTTTGTGCAGTGCCTCATTCATCCACAACTTCTGATAAAAATCTGAAGTAATTTGAGACTTTACACATTATTAGATTAATTCCTGTATAATTCAGCCATTATTTTTTCCAATTTTAAGCAGTGGCAGAACATGGGCATTTCTTCACAAATACATTAGCATTGATGTAGTCATCACAAATAGCCTGCTCTCAGTATAGCTGCAGATATGCATAGCTGCACTCTGAGCAGATACCCACTGTGCAAGTGTGATGCTCGGGACTCTGAATACCACTTTTTAGTATCCTGTATTGATTAGCCCTTTTTACTTTTAATATTATTGGACCATGATCTGGGTGGGTAATAAGGTTACTACTATATTATTATGTTCCTTAGAAATATAAAATCTGTCCATGTAAAATGTGTAAATTCCCTTTGTAGTGGTTGTGCCTCAGTGGCATCCATTAAACCAAACTTCCATAAATATCTTTCAAGCTACCTACCCTAGATATGTTATATCATTTGTTCCAATGGGTTATTGTCTTTTATTATATTATAAATAAGGATCCAGTCACCTCTTATAATTAAATTTCATTGATGAAAGCCAACTATTTCTCCCAGGATATCTTTTAACACCCCCAACCCCCACACACACACACACACATTTTTATTTTCAGTGGCATGTATGCTTTTACTAACATTATTTCCTTTCTGTCCCAGTAGCTTATTATCATGACATTCCTTCATTGAATATCTGACATTTCCTCTTCAGTCTTTATATTAATAGTCTTTTATATTAGAATCATTACCCCTTCTTTATCTTTGTATCTGCTTGCACACTGTACCCTTCTCTTCCAATCTTTTTTAGTTTATTTATTGGCATTTGATTACCAGGATAGTCCACTGGGCTGTAAGAGCCCATTTTCAGTGTAGGCCCAGAGAAAAAAGCTCCAAGTACATGTAACAATCTTGAACAATTAAATTAAATTGTACAGGCAGACTGACTTCCAGAGTTTCAATTTACATACATACATAGATACAAAGCATACAAAAATAAGAGTCATTTACAGTGGAGGCCTAAGCAGAGAAGTTCCAGGTATATGTAACAGTCTTGAGCAATTGTATGGGCAGGTTAACTTCCAGAGTTTCAATTTACATACTTACATAGATGCTTCCAGAGTTTCAGTTTACTTACATGTGTACATATAAGACTTAAACAGATGAATAAAAAGAAAAACAAAAGGGAAATTAAGTAGATGCATTTTGTGTCTGACAATTATCAGTTCTTATGAAGTAAAAATAGAGATAACAGAATGTGTCACTTCCTACAAAAAGGCAGTTACATTTCTGTGTGTAAAAGGGTTGAGTAGACAGGAATATGTTACAATTAGCAGCAATTGAGAAGTAAGTAAAAGGTGAAAGAGGAGTCAAGGAGGTAGTAAGTAAAGAGTGAGAGAGAAGTTATGGAGGTAAAGGAGTTTGGGGGATAGAAGCAGGAGTAGAGCAGTTACAACTCCATATGGAGAAGAGGCAGTTTTGTAAGGAAATTTTAAAAGGTACTAAGTTTTGGTTTTATCTAATGTTTACAGGAAGAGAGTTCCAGGTTCTGGCTACAGAACAAGAGGATAGGAGATGCGCTGGTAGGTTTGGTCTGTGAATCTGTAGAAGCTGTTGGTTTTCAGATCTAAGTGATCTTTTTGGTATGTAGTTGGTGAAGTGTTTAACCAGAATGTTTATTTATTTATTTATTTAATGTTTGTTAACTGGGTAAGTGGAGTGTTCTGAGGATAGTTTTCAGCCATGACCTGGGCCAAGATGTCAAAAGCAAAATACGTACAGCAAAAATATGACAAGTAGGAATCCAACACATTAAACATATGAGTGAAATAAAATGGCAAGTATTTACAGAAACAATAAGTACAAATGCATACAAGCAGAGGGAAAGTTGAACAATGAACTAAAAATTTAAGAAAGAATTTGATATATGCAAGTAATACTGTTTTACCATTGCAGAACATGTCTGGAATACACAAAAAGCATTAGGAATAATTTAAAGAATTATACAGTACATGTGCATGCTAGTGAGTGTTCCTACAATCAAATACTTTTCAATAGCTGCCTTCTCCTCAACATAATGTAGAGAAAGTTAAGTGAATGGGACAAGAGGGAGATGATACTAATATATGTAGATAAAGAGCAGAGACAATTGATGAGCCTGATATAAATAGTTAGAGCAGGAGAGGGGTTTTACTGAGAGAAGTGGTATTAAACCATATTCTCCACTTTATTTGATGCAAGTATAAATGCATTCTTTGAGCAAGTGAGAACTAAGTGACTTCTTGAATGAAATGAAGTTATCTGCCAACTTTATGGGTTCAAGCAATGAGTTCCATCAAGTTTAAAGAAGAATCTTTCACAGGGAGGAAGGGTGAAAGAAGATCTGACAAGATGAAGAGAACTGGAATTTTGGAGAGAGTAGTTACTTGATTTAATGCACAATTTATTGAGCAGATAAGGCTGTTGTCTTTAAGAAGTTTATAAGTCAGTCTATTAAGAGGAGAGAGGCCCTATTTCTTACAGGTAGCCATTTTCCTTTGGTAAAAGTAGTGTAATAGCATTCACATCCAATATAGAGGTGAATAAATCAAAGATTTTTGTAGCTAAGTGGTGTTGTGTAAAGTGCACAGGAAAATGATGGACAATCCATATTCATGCATTGGCACAAGAACATTTCCGGCTATGTCTCAATTATTCTCTAGAGTGAGAGGATGAGAAGATGAAAAATCATATATGAAAGTCTGAGTTGGGTTAAGACTTTTTGGATTTGGATTTTGACATGTTTGTGAAAGGAGAATTTGAAAGATGTTGGTCAAGAAGAAGACCTAAATTTCTTTGTTCTGAAACTTGAGAAAGAGGGGAACTTGTGAGATCCGTGATGGCAGATTGTGAAGATGGCTTAGCTTTTGGTGGGCATCACATAGCATCAGATACATTTTGTGATTAATGTCTATTAGTTTACTATTGTGTAATCAGTTTTAAATAAATATAAAGTCAGCCTGAAGTTCATTCTGTTGGCAGGAAGGACATTCAGTACCTTTGAGGAGAACAATATAATCTGCATAGAAGAGACAGTTTCTATGAGAAAGATCACAAGGAAGATCATTCAGAAAGACTAATAAAAAACAGTATACCAAGCACCAACCCTAGTATTATTAGGTCCTAAGAGAGGGAAGGGACAATAAGAGAGATCAATTTTGTGCCAATTCGGGGTGCCATTACAAAAACATGTCTTAATATGTTGTTGAAGTAGCAAAGTATAATCAATGGTATCAATGGCTTTAATAGACTAACAAAGATAGTTCCAGTAGTATTGTTCTGCTCCATTTTGGAGCAAGTCTGATTAGTAAGGGTAAAGATGGCAATGGTAGTGCTCCCAGGCTCCTGAGCTTCTCATACTCTAGAGCTTTCAAAGTCAAAGTAAAATGTATTGTCATTTAGAACTACATATGTGTAGCCTAAATGAAATTTCATGCATCAGCTCAATTCTTGAGATTACAAAGGAAACTGAAACAACACATAAAAGCAGAGACATAGCCATAACTAACAAATACAGTACTACTCCCAATACATGCAAGAAAGAGGAGAGACATTTACCAACAATCATATTCAAAAGAATACCCTCCCCTGAGTTAAATTAACTACCCTATTTAAAGTAAAACAAAACACACTACAGATGAAAATGCCAAAGTTATTTGCCTAATACTGCACTTGAGTGAGTTAAATAATACTGACTATAGATATAATAAATAAATAAATATTGCACTTACTTGGAATATATGTCAGTATATATTGCATAAATAAATAAAAATTGACTCATTATGTGTTCAGACCCCTGGGACTAGTGCCCAAGTTCAGAAGTCTAATCACTGTAGGGTAGAAACTGTTACTGAACCTTGTAGTCCTGCAGCAGATGCTGCAATATCTCCTGCCCAATGCCAGATGCTTAAACAGGATGCGTGTTGTCCTGTATTATTTTGGTGGCCTTTCAGGTGCTTCTTGCAGAATAAAGATGTTGTATTGATGGAAGACTGGAACCTGTTACCTTCTCTGTAACACTCACCACTCTTTGTAGTGTCTTCCTTTCTGTAACTGTGCAGCTTCCAAACCACACTGTGAAGTTGTAAGTGAGGATGGTCTCTATTGCACCTCTGTAGAAGGTGCAGAGAATATGAGGTGGAAGCTTAGCTTTTTTCAGCCTTCTTAAAAAGTGGAGGCATTGGTGCACTTTCTTGCCCAGTTGGCTGGTGTTTCCCAACCACGAGAGATCCTCTGATATTTGTACACCCAGGAATTTTGTACTCTTAACCCTCACAACACTCTCACCATTGATCCTGAGCACTGGGTGGTTTATTCTCCTTTTCCTGAAATCGATGATAATCCCTTTGGTCCTGTTTACATTCAGGTCAAGGTTGTTCCCCTCGCAGCATCTGATCAGAGATACCACCTCCTCCCTGTACGCCCTTTCATCCTCCATTGTGATGAACCCCATGACTGTGGTGTCAACAGCAAACTTAATGATATGATTGGATGTATGCTTAGCATAGCAGTTGTGGGTCAGGATGGTAAATAGCAGTTGGCTGATAACACAACCCTGTGGAACCCAGGTGTTAATCGTGATGCACTTTGATGTGCTCTTATGTGAACACACCTTCTGTGGTCTCTCAATCAGGAAGTCCAGGATCCAGATAGAGATGTTTACTAATTCTTAAATGTGCCAGTTTTTCCATCAGTTGCATTAGTACCACCATATAAAATGCAGGGCTGAAGTCTATGAACAGCATCCTCACATAGTTGTCTTTGCCCTCTAAATGCTCAAGGGGGATGTGTAGTGCTACTGATATGGCATCAGCCATGGATCAGTTAGCTCTCTACGCAAACTGCAAAGGGTCAAAATCAGGAAGTAGGCATGATGAAAGATACTTTTTGATCAGCAGCTCAAAACATTTCATAACAGCGGATGTCAGAGCGACTGGTCTGTAGTTGTTAGGGCTGGACGAAGTGGTTCTCTTAGGTACTGGCATGATGTTAGTTTCCTTGCAGCATGAGGGTACTTTTGCCATGGCAAGAGAGGTGTTAAATATTTCCTTGAGCACTGTGCATAGTTGGCCAGCACAGCCTTTTAACACCTTGCCCAGCATGCTGTCTGGGCCCCCAGCCTTCCTAGGGTTCACGCTCCTTAGCTCTCTTCTTATCTCCTCTGTGCTGAGGCTGAGTACAACATCCTTCTCATCAGTGGGTAGTTTTAGTGCCAACCTGTTGTTTCTTTCCTCAAATCTACCAAAAAAGATATTCAAATTGTCCAGGAATCCGATGCTGTCCTCACACTGTGCTGACCTGATTTTGTAGTCAGTGATCTTCTGTATGCCTTGCCATAGTCTCCTTGCATCCTTCATGTCTTCAAAGTGGCTCTGTACCTTTCTGCCATACTCCCTCTTAGCCTCCTTTACACCCTCCTCAGATTACCTCTTGCTACACCTAGGGCTCCTTTGTCCTTAGCCCTGTAAGCTGTGTTTCTCTCCTTCAGAAGGTCATATACCTTACGGATGAGCCATGGCTTCTGGTTAGCTCTAATAGTGATACTCTTGGTATTTGTTATGCCATCAACACAGTTTGAAATGTATGCCATCACTACCTCTGTGTATTCATTAATGTTCAGATGCTGATCCACTGTGGCTGCCTCCTTGAACATACCCCATTTAGTTATTTCAAAGCAGTCTTAGAGGGCCTCCATAGCCAGCTTGGGCCATACCCCAATTTGTTTCTTTGTGAGTTTCTCTCTAACAAGTGCAGGTTTGTAATAGCAAGATAGTATAATGATCAGTTTCCCTCTTGTGGAAGCTGCACTGCCTTATTAGCATTCTTTAAGTTTATGCACACCTTGTCCAGGATATTATCAACCCTTGTAGGAATATCCACATACTAATGGTAATGTGGGAGTACTTCTTTCAGATCTGCTTTATTAAAGTCACTGCCTGCCACATGTACAAAGTCAGGATATTTGCTCTGCAGCTCACCCGTGTGATTGCATAGTTTATTTACAGCCTCAATGGTATTAGCACTAGGTGAGATATAAACCACTGTTACACTGACCCCATTCAGCTCCCCGAGCAAGTAAAATGGTCTACATTTAATGGACAGGAACTCTAAGTTCTCACAGCAGTATGGCAGTAAGATTTCACAGTTGCCTGCACCATCTTTTGTTAACATAGATGCAGATGTTTCAGGTATGTTTCTTGAAACATCACTTTTCAGTACTGTGCATTTAAAAATAACGAACATCATTTTATGTTTTTCTTAACAATCCATTTACAGTTCATAACATTACATTTAAACTTCTTCTTCTTCTTCTTTTGGCTGCTTCCATTAGGGGTCACCACAGCAGATCAACTGTTTCCATTTCTTCCTGTCCTCTGTATCTTGCTCTGTCACACCAACCACCTGCATGTCCTCTCTCACCACATCTGTAAACCTTATCTTAGGCCTTCCTCTTTTCCTGTTACCTGGCAGCTTCATCCTTAGCATCTTTTTCCCAATATACTCTGCATCCCTCCTCAGCACATGTCCAAACCAACGTAATCTTGCCTCTCTGGCTTTGTCTCCAAACCTTCCAATCTGGGCTGACCCTCTAATATACTTATTCCTAATCCTGTCCATCCTTGTCACACCCAGTGCAAATCATAACATCTTCAACTCTGCCACGTCAAGCTCTGACTCCTGCCTTTTTGTCAGTGCCACTGTCTCCAACCCATATAACATAACTGGTCTCACTACCCTCTTGTAGACCTTCCCTTTCAGTCTTACTGGTACTCGTCTGTCACAAATCACTCCTTACACTCTTCTCCACCCACTACATCCTGCCTGTACTCTCTTCTTCACCTCTCTTCCACACTCACCATTAATCTGAACTGTTGATCCCAAGTACTTAAACTCATTCAACTTTGCCACCTCTACTCCCTGCATCCTCACCATTCCTCTATCCTCCCTCTCATTCACACACATATATTCTGTCTTAGTCCTGCTGACCTTCATTCCTCTTCTCTCTAGAACATATCTCCACCTCTCCAGGGTCTCCTGCACCTGTTCTCTACTCTCACTAGAGATCACAATGTCATCTGCAAACATCATAGTCCATGGGGACTCCTGTCTGATCTCGTCTGTCAACCTGTCTATCACCATTGCAAATAAGAAAGGGCTCAGAGCTGATCCTTGATGTAATCCCACCTCCACCTTAAACGCATCCATCACTCCCACCACAGACCTCACCGCTGTCACACTACCCTCGTATATATCCTGTACCACTCTTACATACTTCCCTGACACTCCCGACTTCCTCATACAATACCACAACTCCTCTCTAGGCACCCTGTCATATGCTTTCTCTAAATCCACAAAGACACAATGCAACTCCTTCTGACCTTCTCTGTACTTCTCCATCAACACTCTCAGAGCAAACATCACATCTGTAGTGCTCTTTCCTGGCATGAAACCATACTGCTGATCACTAATCATCACCTCCCTTCTTAACCTAGCTTCCACTACTCTAACATTACATTTAAACATGCCATTTATTTAAATAATTAATTTACTATTACTTTCTCTTCTATCATTCCTTTATCTTCTCTCCATCCCTACTTCTTTCTTTTTTAACCTGAATTACCTTATGCCTTAAAAAGTCAAAGGACACAATTGCCATAATGGTTAAAGTCTTTGCCTCCCATGTACCAGGTACAAGGCTAGATGTTGACCTCTGACCAGTGCCTGTATGAACCTTGCATGCTGTCCTGTATCTTTGTGGGGTTCCTCCTGTCTCCTAAAATATACTGCATGTTACCACCTCAAACTCACTCAAAGAATAGAGCTGTGGGAAGAAGCACAGATACTACATAGTGCTTACTGGGGGGGGGGGTTGTATTGACCAACTGCTCTGTGCATCAACTATGTTGTACAATAGCTGCTACATAGGAGAACACAGGTCACAGACTGTGTGCTGTGACACGTCTTGTCATTCAACAGTGTAAAAATTGGTTCTAGGTGACGGGGTTATGTTGACTAATGGGTCATAGAAAGAAAAGAGTTTGAAGTGCATGACATGATGGTAAAAAGGATGCTGGAGATCCTCTGTACCCAGGATCCAAGATGGATGGGATCCAAGGTCTGCTACTCAGTAAGAGGATGGACTAGAAATGGTGTGTGAATTGTGGTGAGTGAGAAGCTTCACAAGGCAATGAGGAATGTCATCAGAATTAGTGACAGACTCATGGCAACCACAGCTCAGTGTAAAGATAGGACAGTATTCTTAATCTCAGCTTATGCCCACAGCTGGGTCGTGACAGTGAATAAAACAGTTCATTCAGACAATGGATGCTGAGTCTACTAACTAAATTAGGACAGCATGACTTGGATACGTTTTTTTTTATAATGAGGGATCTGAATGCGCATATTGAGACAGACAGAACAGGATATGAAGACCACATGGGAGGTGCAATAGGATTAAAGAAGGAGAGGCCATTTTAGACTTCTGTCTGGCAAATGTCTTGATGGTGGCCAACACATGGTTCAGCAAGCGAAGACAGTCACAAGATTACTTGCAAGAGTAGCCAACATGCAACATAGGTACACTTTCTTCTAGTAAGGAAAGGGCAGTGGGATAGAATCAGCAATTGCAAAGTCATCCACAGTGAAACAACCCTATAAATAAACCACTGGTTGCCACAATCAGGTGTAAGCAGTGGTCAGAGAAACCTATAAGGTCAACAGTGACTAGACTAAAGACTTGGCAGTTGACTGAACAAAAAGCAAGGAAATACTCAGGGCTTTAGCATCTGAGGGAGAAAAGGAAATACATGGAGGTGAAGAAGAATGGCAGCGACTCAAAACAGCATGTGAGAGGACTATAGAACAGATATGTGGCCAAGCCAGATGTGGAAATAAGTTACATAAAGAAACCTGGTAGTGGAATGGAAGTTCGTGAAGTAACCAAAAGAAATGTGGAGTACAGGAAAAGTGGAAGATGGAAAAGACGGTCTAGTTAAGAAGAAATACTGGTTGGCTAACAAAGAGGCTAAGAGAGCAGTTGCAGTAGCAAAAAAAAAAAGTCATCAGAAGCACTCTACCAACTTTTGGAAAGTGACTCTGCAGATGACCGAAAGAAACTATATCAGTTTTCCAGACAAAGACAGAAAGACAAAGAAGATAGTCAGACACTCTTCATAAGGGATTCCAGCAACAACCTAATCATTAGTCCACATGACATCAAAGGTAGATGGAAGGAGTACTTCCAGCAGCTTCTGAATGAACAAAACACCACATAAGTTGTACTGCCCCAGACATTTTCAACAATGAAAGAAGAGGAGCCCACCCTAGAACAAATTAAAACAACACTAATGAAAATTAATTGAAGTAAAACAGCAGGCTCTGATGCGGTCATGGCAGATATGATCATGGCAGAGATGATGGGTGAGTTAGGGAAGAAATTAGGGTACTCATTTCAGTATTCAGATAAAGGCATATCCCGCATGACTGGAAAATAAGCATATTACTCCAATGTACAAGAACAAAAGGGTCATTCTCAGCAACGGGCATTATAGAGGTATCTAAATAATGTCACACTGCATGAAACTTCTGGAGAGAGTGATTGATATATGAATAAGCAGAATAGTAGAAATAACATGGGATATGAGCAGTTTAGATTCAGGTCAGGATGCAATAAAATCTATCCCATGTTTGCAGTAAGACAGCTAGTTGAAATGGAAATAGAAACAAGCAAAGTGTCCAGGTGGACATTTCCAGACTTGGAGAAAGCATATGACAAGGTCACAAGAGAGCTGGTGTGGACAATCCTTTGACAGTTCAAAGTCCCAGAAATGTTGCTAGAATTAATGCTGGTTATATACAAGAACACAATGACACAAGTATGAATAGTGCTGAAATTCACAGGGATTCCCAGTGAGAGTGAGTGTGCATCAGGATTCAGCTCTGAGCCCACCAGCATTCATACTGGTGATGGACTACATTAGCAAACAGGTTAGTAGGGAGAGATCATCCAAGTTATTGTATGCAGGTGATGTGGTATTACAGGCAGACTTTGAGCAAGAACTTCAGCAAATGATAGGAGAATAGAATACAAAACTGAAGCCACACAGAATGAAAATGAGTACAGATATGACAGTGGTAATAACAGCAAATGGCGGAAATCAGAGGAAGCTGAAAACTGAGATAGAAGGGAAGACAGTGGAACAGGTTAATAGCTTCAAGTATCAGGGAGGGGTGGTTGAGAAGAAGGGAAGTCTGAATGAAGAAATCAAAGCTTGAATCAGAGGGACTGCAGCCAAATGGCATAGAGTGTCAGGTGTAGTATAGGACAGAAAAATGCTAAAGAAGCTGAAAAGTAAGGTGTACAAGACAGTGGTGTGACCAGTACTACTGTATGGTACAGAAACCTAGGAAGCAAAGGCAGAGCACATGAGGAAGCTAGAGATGATGGAAATTAGTAGCCTGAGATGGGTGGTAGGATGCACACTGTGGGACAGATGAAGAAATGAGAACATAATAGCAGAAGCTAAAGTAGCCCCAATTACAGAAAAGATCAAAGAGAACAGATTATATTTGCAGAAAAGCAGAAGACAATCTGGAGAAGAAGATTTAGGACAGACAGAAAGAAGGCAAGAGGAAACAAGGGCATCCAGCAAAGAGGTGGATGAATTTGTAAGAGAAGATCAGTGACAGTCAGGCATAAGTGTCAAAGAAAGCAGGACTGTGGCATTTGACTGAACGAGATGGCAACAGTTAACATGACTCCCTGACCACATGTAGAAAATGGGAAAAAAACGGGGTTGATGGTGGTAATGATGATAATGATGGCGACAATGATGATGTTCTTTAAGCTGGTAAAGCAGTGATATATATAAATAAATGTATATATATATATATATATATATATATATATATATATATATATATATATATATATAAATATATATAGTAAAAATGTTATTCAGCATTTCATTTTTGATGTCAGCAGGAAAAACGTTGTCCTGTTCCAGCTATGGTGTCTATTGGAAACACTAGTGACAGCTGTTCTAACAGATGTAGCCACATTGTTATATGTGCACTTAGTAATATGGGTACTTGAGTATACAATAATGCTCTACCACCAGTGGTCAGCAGTGGGTTAGGTATTTCATAAGACAATTTGGGTGCTATAAAACTGAAACAAACCTAGAATTAAAGAAACTATTAATGTTTATGTTGTCTCAGGCAAAATAGGATGCCTTTTTAACACTGCATTCCCTTCAGCATTTCTACTGATCATAGCTGAGCCCATATGTTACTCATGAATTTACATGTCTGATAATTATGCAGTAGTTTTTACTGATCCTGAAATGCCAGGCTAAGGAAAATATGCTATTCATCAGTTCAATGCCTTAAATTTTCTAAGGTTTGCCATGCAATCCATTGATCAAATCTGGCAAATGGAACTTACTGTTAAAACCAAAAACTGGCACACATCCGTATCTACTGCTACAGCAGCATCCATTTATGAAAATATTGTGTTGCAATACAGGGGAATTACATTTGTTATGACTTCCAGATTTAAAAATTTCTTTCATTTCTTCTCCTGATACCCAGATGACAGTTTTATACTATGTTCAGGAACTATAGAAAAACATCAAGAATTGTTATTCGTCTTATCGCCCTCCACATCATTTTTTAATTTTCTCCATAATTCAGACTTAAAGACAATTAATTATTTGGATGTTGTAGTTTACAAAGATTCTATATAGGGTGGCTTCCAGTCTACTATCAACAAGAAGCAAACCTTCTCGAATACATATTTACATGATGGTAATTGTCATCATTACAAGCAAAAGGTTGGCCTAGTAAAGGGAAATATGGTATGTCTCTCTTGGCTTATTACTGAAGATATTTTTTTGTTTCTGAATTAGACAAACAAAGAATTGCTTTTAGATAGGGATTACTGCTTACCTATGGGTAAAAGATGATGGAACTCTCGAGATTCACTTGTCTGAGGTTCAACTCACCTATGATTGGAGTTCCTCCAGATGAAATCATTGTTTGCAAGCTCTGCTGGCTGGGATGCTGTTTGGGGGGCATTTCCCCCTTCTTTGAGCTGGTACAACAGTGGAGTTCTTATATATAATTTCAGGGGTGTGGGGGAGCATGGGGAAACATTTAAAACACTACTTCTTTAGCCATTTCTTTGGGAAGTGCAGCTCAGGGATTACGAGCTTTGGAGCATTCAATTTCATCCACTTATAGTGGTAGCAGCGATTACTCTGTTAAATTCCCAGTGAGGTGGCATGAGAAATTTTGTAATTGAGAATAGATTGGTTTAGACCTCTTTTGTATAATTATGAGTTTGGTCTTTGGGCTAAAAAAAACAAAAGGTTCATTTATTTACTTATGTGGTTCCAACTATTCAGTAGATACCAGTTCTATTAAAAAAATATTGAAAAGAAATGGTAGATTGCATTTAACAAGGAACTAAAAAGCAGTATGGGTTCCTATCCCTCTATTATTTGTAAAAGAAAGTGTAACATAAAACAATTATTAGAAAAAAGGGTTAAACAAAATAAAGATAAGGAGAAGCATATGAAGAAATGTGCACATTGTAAATTTTACAAATGTATTAATGGCAGCATTTCAGTGGCCATTTATGGTTCCCTGAAAGTTATTGGTCACCCATGTATTCATGGTTTTCTAACCAGTGGTGTGGTTTATTTTGCTTTTCTGTGATAGTTTCTGTCAGTAAGCATGAAAGATCATTAAATCATATCATATGATTCATAAACACAACTAAGATATATGTAAACCTAATTTAAATAACATGGTGTGGTGTGTAACCATGTAAATTCTTATATGAACTTTAAGTATTCAATTTTTCATTTTAAGGAAATAAGAAAAAAGTGTTAAATGGGGTTCATGGGGAAAGTGATTTGGAGTACACAGAGCTGATATGGCAACTTCATCTAAATGGCACAGAGCTGCCCAAAATAAAAAAAAAGTACCTTAAAACTTAGATCAGCAAAACCTTAGTTTTTGTAATAATTGTGCTAATAATTTTCATAATTGTCTTTTTATTAGCTTTTTTATGAGTTGCTTATTATTTGTGGCTGTCATGTGATTTTATAAAGTGGTTTATCATTTGTTTTTCACTTTAACATTCTCTGTTTAAAGATTATTTGAATGTATAGCTACCTAAGTAGGATGAAAATGCTTAAATGTGGAAATAAATTATATATGAGTGTACTGAATCAAGTCTTGAGTTTGGCTATGACTGACTTCCTTTCTTACAAGGTTATTTTTTTAGTCAGGGTTGGTGAAGTAACTTTGATTTTGCTATTGCATCTCCTTGAGACATCTGGCAACCACTGGTTAGTATATATCCATGCACTTTCTACTCGTCTGCCATCTTCCATTCTCTCACTGCTGCTCATCCTTTAGGCTTATCTTTGCTGTTTTCTTTTCCAGCTCTGCGACTTCATTCTTTATCGTTTCCTTGTTGTACAATGCCACCAGCTTACAATTTGATTATTTTTCTCAGCCATCCATTTTCTCTCTTTATCATGAATGCCTTTTGCATAAGGACTGTTATGCACATTTCACATTTTTCAGTTTTTTTAAGTCGGCTCCTCCTGCTGTGCCTGACTTCCTTACTCTGATGGGTGCTTGCTGCTTTCCTATTTTATTCAGCAGGCTTCTAGCACTACATGCCTGTCATGTCCAGGACCTTGTATCCCATTTCCACCTAGTTTCTCGTATTTCTGTCTCACCCCCACCCAACCCCCCCCCCCCATGTCCAGATACCGCTTCATTCTACCATTATCTTCTACCCTATTTTAAAGGTAGGTTTATGCAAAGCCTGTATATATATATATATATATATATATATATATATATATATATATATATATATATATATATAAAATGTATGTGTGTGTCTGTTTGTGTATATGCCAACTCACTACATCAGCATATACTGCATTGACCACAAATGCTTGAAACTCAAATAATCAAAATAAATACATAAATAAATAAATACATAAAAGTTCTATGTAGGGGGCAAGCTCCCCTTCATGTCCACAACTCCCGCTAATTATATATACTGATTCAGAGTTCACAAAACAATGGGGAGAGGGCAAAATCCCACTGTCAACTGACTAGTGGTCTTCCAAAATGAATGCTACCATCTATGATACACCAGCCATTCAGAAACACAATCCTCTTAACTAAATGTTTCATGTATGTGTGTGTATGTATGTATATATAATATGTAATAAAATGGATGTGTGTGTATGTGTGTACAAGACTGAAGTGGTTTGTGTTACATTTTGTAGATGCCATTGGAAAAAATGCTACTTTTGGTATACTTGGTATACGGGCAGGTTAAATTTAAAAGTCACACACACACACACACACACACACACACATATATATATATATATATATATATATATATTATTTTTCACTAGCTCAGACTTCAATAACTCTGTTTACTTTGGGATGAGACTTAATATATCTTCGGCATACAACTCCTCCCAATGCCATGCCAGCCTGTGCTCCCCCATCTTACCCATGCTCCTTTTTCTGTTGTCTACTACCCATATCCCCAGGTAATCATCTTAACACTTTTCTTTTTGTAATTCTCACCAATAACCAGTGCCAACTGCTCCTCCATTATTCTGGCCTGTATGACTATTTGCTCATCTCTTTTCCACTCCCAACAATCCTGTCTTGTACGCATCCCTATTGTGGTATCTGTACCTGTCCCCATTCTGGCAGGCTAGACCACAACCTTATCCTTTCTATTTATTTTAGTTTCCTACCTTCCCTTACTAAAATTCTTATCTGAGAAGCTCACTTCCCTCTCATTTCTTCACAGGTTCATCAGCCCCACATCCAACCCACCCCTGAAACACTTTAGACACTGTTTTACTCATGTGTCATCTTCATTGTCATTGTCAGTTTTATGCATTTATTTTTTATTTAATTACAATTTGATGACTTGGTTAGTCCCAATAGGGCTATGGTGTCTTTTCAGGAGACCTGAAATGTCATTCATATTGACTAGCAGAAATTTGGACAGGGCACTGGGGAACTTTCCTTTCTCTTTTGATAATTATCATGGGCTCCTTTACATTCACCAGAGCTACCACCAACTCAGAGAGATAGGGCTTTGGTTTAATGTCTCATCTAAAAGACTAGATACTTAGAGTGCAGGATGCACCCCCTCACACCCATACTGTACTGATGTATCAGCACTGGAAGGTTAAACCAACTACCTGTTGTGCTGCTACAAATTAACCCTTAGCTCTGTCACTTTCTTCTTCTATTTGCAATTCTATGGCAATTTAGGTTTGGGGGGTGGTTTGGTGGGGTGGGGGGGGGGATATAATAAATAAATATTGCACTTACTTGGAATATATGTCAGTATATATTGCATAAATAAATAAAAATTGACTCATTATGTGTTCAGACCCCTGGGACTAGTGCCCAAGTTCAGAAGTCTAATCACTGTAGGGTAGAAACTGTTACTGAACCTTGTAGTCCTGCAGCAGATGCTGCAATATCTCCTGCCCGATGCCAGATGCTTAAACAGGATGCGTGTTGTCCTGTATTATTTTGGTGGCCTTTCAGGTGCTTCTTGCAGAATAAAGATGTTGTATTGATGGAAGACTGGAACCTGTTACCTTCTCTGTAACACTCACCACTCTTTGTAGTGTCTTCCTTTCTGTAACTGTGCAGCTTCCAAACCACACTGTGAAGTTGTAAGTGAGGATGGTCTCTATTGCACCTCTGTAGAAGGTGCAGAGAATATGAGGTGGAAGCTTAGCTTTTTTCAGCCTTCTTAAAAAGTGGAGGCATTGGTGCACTTTCTTGCCCAGTTGGCTGGTGTTTCCCAACCACGAGAGATCCTCTGATATTTGTACACCCAGGAATTTTGTACTCTTAACCCTCACAACACTCTCACCATTGATCCTGAGCACTGGGTGGTTTATTCTCCTTTTCCTGAAATCGATGATAATCCCTTTGGTCCTGCTTACATTCAGGTCAAGGTTGTTCCCCTCGCAGCATCTGATCAGAGATACCACCTCCTCCCTGTATGCCCTTTCATCCTCCATTGTGATGAACCCCATGACTGTGGTGTCAACAGCAAACTTAATGATATGATTGGATGTATGCTTAGCATAGCAGTTGTGGGTCAGGATGGTAAATAGCAGTTGGCTGATAACACAACCCTGTGGAACCCAGGTGTTAATCGGGATGCACTTTGATGTGCTCTTATGTGAACACACCTTCTGTGGTCTCTCAATCAGGAAGTCCAGGATCCAGATAGAGATGTTTACTAATTCTTAAATGTGCCAGTTTTTCCATCAGTTGCATTGGTACCACCATATAAAATGCAGGGCTGAAGTCTATGAACAGCATCCTCACATAGTTGTCTTTGCCCTCTAAATGCTCAAGGGAGATGTGTAGTGCTACTGATATGGCATCAGCCATGGATCAGTTAGCTCTCTACGCAAACTGCAAAGGGTCAAAATCAGGAAGTAGGCATGATGAAAGATACTTTTTGATCAGCAGCTCAAAACATTTCATAACAGCGGATGTCAGAGCGACTGGTCTGTAGTTGTTAGGGCTGGACGAAGTGGTTCTCTTAGGTACTGGCATGATGTTAGTTTCCTTGCAGCATGAGGGTACTTTTGCCATGGCAAGAGAGGTGTTAAATATTTCCTTGAGTACTGTGCATAGTTGGCCAGCACAGCCTTTTAACACCTTGCCCAGCATGCTGTCTGGGCCCCCAGCCTTCCTAGGGTTCACGCTCCTTAGCTCTCTTCTTATCTCCTCTGTGCTGAGGCTGAGTACAACATCCTTCTCATCAGTGGGTAGTTTTAGTGCCAACCTGTTGTTTCTTTCCTCAAATCTACCAAAAAAGATATTCAAATTGTCCAGGAATCCGATGCTGTCCTCACACTGTGCTGACCTGATTTTG
The DNA here is from genome assembly GCF_019279795.1 of Protopterus annectens. Lineage (NCBI taxonomy): Eukaryota > Metazoa > Chordata > Ceratodontiformes > Protopteridae > Protopterus > Protopterus annectens. The sequence goes on along the minus strand of NC_056745.1, from coordinate 690,575,215 downwards.
TAGTCAGTGATCTTCTGTATGCCTTGCCATAGTCTCCTTGCATCCTTCATGTCTTCAAAGTGGCTCTGTACCTTTCTGCCATACTCCCTCTTAGCCTCCTTTACACCCTCCTCAGATTACCTCTTGCTACACCTAGGGCTCCTTTGTCCTTAGCCCTGTAAGCTGTGTTTCTCTCCTTCAGAAGGTCATATACCTTACGGATGAGCCATGGCTTCTGGTTAGCTCTAATAGTGATACTCTTGGTATTTGTTATGCCATCAACACAGTTTGAAATGTATGCCATCACTACCTCTGTGTATTCATTAATGTTCAGATGCTGATCCACTGTGGCTGCCTCCTTGAACATACCCCATTTAGTTATTTCAAAGCAGTCTTACAGGGCCTCCATAGCCAGCTTGGGCCATAACCCAATTTGTTTCTTTGTGAGTTTCTCTCTAACAAGTGCAGGTTTGTAATAGCAAGATAGTATAATGATCAGTTTCCCTCTTGTGGAAGCTGCACTGCCTTATTAGCATTCTTTAAGTTTATGTACACCTTGTCCAGGATATTATCAACCCTTGTAGGAATATCCACATACTAATGGTAATGTGGGAGTACTTCTTTCAGATCTGCTTTATTAAAGTCACTGCCTGCCACATGTACAAAGTCAGGATATTTGCTCTGCAGCTCACCCGTGTGATTGCATAGTTTATTTACAGCCTCAATGGTATTAGCACTAGGTGAGATATAAACCACTGTTACACTGACCCCATTCAGCTCCCCGAGCAAGTAAAATGGTCTACATTTAATGGACAGGAACTCTAAGTTCTCACAGCAGTATGGCAGTAAGATTTCACAGTTGCCTGCACCATCTTTTGTTAACATAGATGCAGATGTTTCAGGTATGTTTCTTGAAACATCACTTTTCAGTACTGTGCATTTAAAAATAACGAACATCATTTTATGTTTTTCTTAACAATCCATTTACAGTTCATAACATTACATTTAAACTTCTTCTTCTTCTTCTTTCGGCTGCTTCCATTAGGGGTCACCACAGCAGATCAACTGTTTCCATTTCTTCCTGTCCTCTGCATCTTGCTCTGTCACACCAACCACCTGCATGTCCTCTCTCACCACATCTGTAAACCTTATCTTAGGCCTTCCTCTTTTCCTGTTACCTGGCAGCTTCATCCTTAGCATCTTTTTCCCAATATACTCTGCATCCCTCCTCAGCACATGTCCAAACCAACGTAATCTTGCCTCTCTGGCTTTGTCTCCAAACCTTCCAATCTGGGCTGACCCTCTAATATACTTATTCCTAATCCTGTCCATCCTTGTCACACCCAGTGCAAATCATAACATCTTCAACTCTGCCACGTCAAGCTCTGACTCCTGCCTTTTGTCAGTGCCACTGTCTCCAACCCATATAACATAACTGGTCTCACTACCCTCTTGTAGACCTTCCCTTTCAGTCTTACTGGTACTCGTCTGTCACAAATCACTCCTTACACTCTTCTCCACCCACTACATCCTGCCTGTACTCTCTTCTTCACCTCTCTTCCACACTCACCATTACTCTGAACTGTTGATCCCAAGTACTTAAACTCATTCAACTTTGCCACCTGTACTCCCTGCATCCTCACCATTCCTCTATCCTCCCTCTCATTCACACACATATATTCTGTCTTAGTCCTGCTGACCTTCATTCCTCTTCTCTCTAGAACATATCTCCACCTCTCCAGGGTCTCCTGCACCTGTTCTCTACTCTCACTAGAGATCACAATGTCATCTGCAAACATCATAGTCCATGGGGACTCCTGTCTGATCTCGTCTGTCAACCTGTCTATCACCATTGCAAATAAGAAAGGGCTCAGAGCTGATCCTTGATGTAATCCCACCTCCACCTTAAACGCATCCATCACTCCCACCACAGACCTCACCGCTGTCACACTACCCTCGTATATATCCTGTACCACTCTTACATACTTCCCTGACACTCCTGACTTCCTCATACAATACCACAACTCCTGTCTAGGCACCCTGTCATATGCTTTCTCTAAATCCACAAAGACACAATGCAACTCCTTCTGACCTTCTCTGTACTTCTCCATCAACACTCTCAGAGCAAACATCACATCTGTAGTGCTCTTTCCTGGCATGAAACCATACTGCTGATCACTAATCATCACCTCCCTTCTTAACCTAGCTTCCACTACTGTAACATTACATTTAAACATGCCATTTATTTAAATAATTAATTTACTATTACTTTCTCTTCTATCATTCCTTTATCTTCTCTCCATCCCTACTTCTTTCTTTTTTAACCTGAATTACCTTATGCCTTAAAAAGTCAAAGGACACAATTGCCATAATGGTTAAAGTCTTTGCCTCCCATGTACCAGGTACAAGGCTAGATGTTGACCTCTGACCAGTGCCTGTATGAACCTTGCATGCTGTCCTGTATCTTTGTGGGGTTCCTCCTGTCTCCTAAAATATACTGCATGTTACCACCTCGAACTCACTCAAAGAATAGAGCTGTGGGAAGAAGCACAGATACTACATAGTGCTTACTGGGGGGGGGGGGGTTGTATTGACCAACTGCTCTGTGCATCAACTATGTTGTACAATAGCTGCTACGTAGGAGAACACAGGTCACAGACTGTGTGCTGTGACATGTCTTGTCATTCAACAGTGTAAAAATTGGTTCTAGGTGACGGGGTTATGTTGACTAATGGGTCATAGAAAGAAAAGAGTTTGAAGTGCATGACATGATGGTAAAAAGGATGCTGGAGATCCTCTGTACCCAGGATCCAAGATGGATGGGATCCAAGGTCTGCTACTCAGTAAGAGGATGGACTAGAAATGGTGTGTGAATTGTGGTGAGTGAGAAGCTTCACAAGGCAATGAGGAATGTCATCAGAATTAGTGACAGACTCATGGCAACCACAGCTCAGTGTAAAGATAGGACAGTATTCTTAATCTCAGCTTATGCCCACAGCTGGGTCGTGACAGTGAATAATACAGTTCATTCAGACAATGGTTGCTGAGTCTACTAACTAAATTAGGACAGCATGACTTGGATAAGTTTTTTTTTATAATGAGGGATCTGAATGCGCATATTGAGACAGACAGAACAGGATATGAAGACCACATGGGAGGTGCAATAGGATTAAAGAAGGAGAGGCCATTTTAGACTTCTGTCTGGCAAATGTCTTGATGGTGGCCAACACATGGTTCAGCAAGCGAAGACAGTCACAAGATTACTTGCAAGAGTAGCCAACATGCAACATAGGTACACTTTCTTCTAGTAAGGAAAGGGCAGTGGGATAGAATCAGCAATTGCAAAGTCATCCACAGTGAAACAACCCTATAAATAAACCACTGGTTGCCACAATCAGGTGTAAGCAGTGGTCAGAGAAACCTATAAGGTCAACAGTGACTAGACTAAAGACTTGGCAGTTGACTGAACAAAAAGCAAGGAAATACTCAGGGCTTTAGCATCTGAGGGAGAAAAGGAAATACATGGAGGTGAAGAAGAATGGCAGCGACTCAAAACAGCATGTGAGAGGACTATAGAACAGATATGTGGCCAAGCCAGATGTGGAAATAAGTTACATAAAGAAACCTGGTAGTGGAATGGAAGTTCGTGAAGTAACCAAAAGAAATGTGGAGTACAGGAAAAGTGGAAGATGGAAAAGACGGTCTAGTTAAGAAGAAATACTGGTTGGCTAACAAAGAGGCTAAGAGAGCAGTTGCAGTAGCAAAAAAAAAAGTCATCAGAAGCACTCTACCAACTTTTGGAAAGTGACTCTGCAGATGACCGAAAGAAACTATATCAGTTTTCCAGACAAAGACAGAAAGACAAAGAAGATAGTCAGACACTCTTCATAAGGGATTCCAGCAACAACCTAATCATTAGTCCACATGACATCAAAGGTAGATGGAAGGAGTACTTCCAGCAGCTTCTGAATGAACAAAACACCACATAAGTTGTACTGCCCCAGACATTTTCAACAATGAAAGAAGAGGAGCCCACCCTAGAACAAATTAAAACAACACTAATGAAAATTAATTCAAGTAAAACAGCAGGCTCTGATGCGGTCATGGCAGATATGATCATGGCAGAGATGATGGGTGAGTTAGGGAAGAAATTAGGGTACTCATTTCAGTATTCAGATAAAGGCATATCCCGCATGACTGGAAAATAAGCATATTACTCCAATGTACAAGAACAAAAGGGTCATTCTCAGCAACGGGCATTATAGAGGTATCTAAATAATGTCACACTGCATGAAACTTCTGGAGAGAGTGATTGATATATGAATAAGCAGAATAGTAGAAATAACATGGGATATGAGCAGTTTAGATTCAGGTCAGGATGCAATAAAATCTATCCCATGTTTGCAGTAAGACAGCTAGTTGAAATGGAAATAGAAACAAGCAAAGTGTCCAGGTGGACATTTCCAGACTTGGAGAAAACATATGACAAGGTCACAAGAGAGCTGGTGTGGACAATCCTTTGACAGTTCAAAGTCCCAGAAATGTTGCTAGAATTAATGCTGGTTATATACAAGAACACAATGACACAAGTATGAATAGTGCTGAAATTCACAGGGATTCCCAGTGAGAGTGAGTGTGCATCAGGATTCAGCTCTGAGCCCACCAGCATTCATACTGGTGATGGACTACATTAGCAAACAGGTTAGTAGGGAGAGATCATCCAAGTTATTGTATGCAGGTGATGTGGTATTACAGGCAGACTTTGAGCAAGAACTTCAGCAAATGATAGGAGAATAGAATACAAAACTGAAGCCACACAGAATGAAAATGAGTACAGATATGACAGTGGTAATAACAGCAAATGGCGGAAATCAGAGGAAGCTGAAAACTGAGATAGAAGGGAAGACAGTCGAACAGGTTAATAGCTTCAAGTATCAGGGAGGGGTGGTTGAGAAGAAGGGAAGTCTGAATGAAGAAATCAAAGCTTGAATCAGAGGGACTGCAGCCAAATGGCATAGAGTGTCAGGTGTAGTATAGGACAGAAAAATGCTAAAGAAGCTGAAAAGTAAGGTGTACAAGACAGTGGTGTGACCAGTACTACTGTATGGTACAGAAACCTAGGAAGCAAAGGCAGAGCACATGAGGAAGCTAGAGATGATGGAAATTAGTAGCCTGAGATGGGTGGTAGGATGCACACTGTGGGACAGATGAAGAAATGAGAACATAATAGCAGAAGCTAAAGTAGCCCCAATTACAGAAAAGATCAAAGAGAACAGATTATATTTGCAGAAAAGCAGAAGACAATCTGGAGAAGAAGATTTAGGACAGACAGAAAGAAGGCAAGAGGAAACAAGGGCATCCAGCAAAGAGGTGGATGAATTTGTAAGAGAAGATCAGTGACAGTCAGGCATAAGTGTCAAAGAAAGCAGGACTGTGGCATTTGACTGAACGAGATGGCAACAGTTAACATGACTCCCTGACCACATGTAGAAAATGGGAAAAAAACGGGGTTGATGGTGGTAATGATGATAATGATGGCGACAATGATGATGTTCTTTAAGCTGGTAAAGCAGTGATATATATAAATAAATGTATATATATATATATATATATATATATATATATATATATATATATATATATATATATAAATATATATAGTAAAAATGTTATTCAGCATTTCATTTTTGATGTCAGCAGGAAAAACGTTGTCCTGTTCCAGCTATGGTGTCTATTGGAAACACTAGTGGCAGCTGTTCTAACAGATGTAGCCACATTGTTATATGTGCACTTAGTAATATGGGTACTTGAGTGTACAATAATGCTCTACCACCAGTGGTCAGCAGTGGGTTAGGTATTTCATAAGACAATTTGGGTGCTATAAAACTGAAACAAACCTAGAATTAAAGAAACTATTAATGTTTATGTTGTCTCAGGCAAAATAGGATGCCTTTTTAACACTGCATTCCCTTCAGCATTTCTACTGATCATAGCTGAGCCCATATGTTACTCATGAATTTACATGTCTGATAATTATGCAGTAGTTTTTACTGATCCTGAAATGCCAGGCTAAGGAAAATATGCTATTCATCAGTTCAATGCCTTAAATTTTCTAAGGTTTGCCATGCAATCCATTGATCAAATCTGGCAAATGGAACTTACTGTTAAAACCAAAAACTGGCACACATCCGTATCTACTGCTACAGCAGCATCCATTTATGAAAATATTGTGTTGCAATACAGGGGAATTACATTTGTTATGACTTCCAGATTTAAAAATTTCTTTCATTTCTTCTCCTGATACCCAGATGACAGTTTTATACTATGTTCAGGAACTATAGAAAAACATCAAGAATTGTTATTCGTCTTATCGCCCTCCACATCATTTTTTAATTTTCTCCATAATTCAGACTTAAAGACAATTAATTATTTGGATGTTGTAGTTTACAAAGATTCTATATAGGGTGGCTTCCAGTCTACTATCAACAAGAAGCAAACCTTCTCGAATACATATTTACATGATGGTAATTGTCATCATTACAAGCAAAAGGTTGGCCTAGTAAAGGGAAATATGGTATGTCTCTCTTGGCTTATTACTGAAGATATTTTTTTGTTTCTGAATTAGACAAACAAAGAATTGCTTTTAGATAGGGATTACTGCTTACCTATGGGTAAAAGATGATGGAACTCTCGAGATTCACTTGTCTGAGGTTCAACTCACCTATGATTGGAGTTCCTCCAGATGAAATCATTGTTTGCAAGCTCTGCTGGCTGGGATGCTGTTTGGGGGGCATTTCCCCCTTCTTTGAGCTGGTACAACAGTGGAGTTCTTATATATAATTTCAGGGGTGTGGGGGAGCATGGGGAAACATTTAAAACACTACTTCTTTAGCCATTTCTTTGGGAAGTGCAGCTCAGGGATTACGAGCTTTGGAGCATTCAGTTTCATCCACTTATAGTGGTAGCAGCGATTACTCTGTTAAATTCCCAGTGAGGTGGCATGAGAAATTTTGTAATTGAGAATAGATTGGTTTAGACCTCTTTTGTATAATTATGAGTTTGGTCTTTGGGCTAAAAAAACAAAAGATTCATTTATTTACTTATGTGGTTCCAACTATTCAGTAGATACCAGTTCTATTAAAAAAATATTGAAAAGAAATGGTAGATTGCATTTAACAAGGAACTAAAAAGCAGTATGGGTTCCTATCCCTCTATTATTTGTAAAAGAAAGTGTAACATAAAACAATTATTAGAAAAAAGGGTTAAACAAAATAAAGATAAGGAGAAGCATATGAAGAAATGTGCACATTGTAAATTTTACAAATGTATTAATGGCAGCATTTCAGTGGCCATTTATGGTTCCCTGAAAGTTATTGGTCACCCATGTATTCATGGTTTTCTAACCAGTGGTGTGGTTTATTTTGCTTTTCTGTGATAGTTTCTGTCAGTAAGCATGACAGATCATTAAATCATATCATATGATTCATAAACACAACTAAGATATATGTAAACCTAATTTAAATAACATGGTGTGGTGTGTAACCATGTAAATTCTTATATGAACTTTAAGTATTCAATTTTTCATTTTAAGGAAATAAGAAAAAAGTGTTAAATGGGGTTCATGGGGAAAGTGATTTGGAGTACACAGAGCTGATATGGCAACTTCATCTAAATGGCACAGAGCTGCCCAAAATAAAAAAAAAAGTACCTTAAAACTTAGATCAGCAAAACCTTAGTTTTTGTAATAATTGTGCTAATAATTTTCATAATTGTCTTTTTATTAGCTTTTTTATGAGTTGCTTATTATTTGTGGCTGTCATGTGATTTTATAAAGTGGTTTATCATTTGTTTTTAACTTTAACATTCTCTGTTTAAAGATTATTTGAATGTATAGCTACCTAAGTAGGATGAAAATGCTTAAATGTGGAAATAAATTATATATGAGTGTACTGAAACAAGTCTTGAGTTTGGCTATGACTGACTTCCTTTCTTACAAGGTTATTTTTTTAGTCAGGGTTGGTGAAGTAACTTTGATTTTGCTATCGCATCTCCTTGAGACATCTGACAACCACTGGTTAGTATCTATCCATGCACTTTCTACTCATCTGCCATCTTCCATTCTCTCACTGCTGCTCATCCTTTAGGCTTATCTTTGCTGTTTCCTTTTCCTGCTCTGCGACTTCATTCTTTACCGTTTCCTTGTTGTACAATGCCACCAGCTTACAATTTGATTATTTCTCTCAGCCATCCATTCTCTCTCTTTATCATGAATGCCTTTTGCATAAGGACTGTTATGCACATTTCACATTTTTCAGTTTTTTTAAGTCGGCTCCTCCTGCTGTGCCTGACTTCCTTACTCTGATGGGTGCTTGCTGCTCTCCTATTTTATTCAGCAGGCTTCTAGCACTACATGCCTGTCATGTCCACGACCTTGTATCCCATTTCCACCTAGTTTCTCGTATTTCTATCTCACCCCCACCCAACCCCCCCCCCATGTCCAGATACCGCTTCATTCTACCATTATCTTCTACCCTATTTTAAAGGTAGGTTTATGCAAAGCCTGTATATATATATATATATATATAAAATGTATGCGTGTGTGTCTGTTTGTGTATATGCCAACTCACTACATCAGCATATACTGCATTGACCACAAATGCCTGAAACTCAAATAATCAAAATAAATACATAAATAAATACATAAAAGTTCTATGTAGGGGGCAAACTCCCCTTCATGTCCACAACTCCCGCTAATTATATATACTGATTCAGAGTTCACAAAACAATGGGGAGAGGGCAAAATCCCACTGTCAACTGACTAGTGGTCTCACAAAATGAATGCTACCATCCTATGATACGCCAGCCATTCAGAAACACAATCCTCTTAACTAAATGTTTCATGTATGTGTGTGTATGTATATATATAATATGTAATAAAATGGATGTGTGTGTATGTGTGTACAAGACTGAAGTGGTTTGTGTTACATTTTGTAGATGCCATTGGAAAAAATGCTACTTTTGGTATACTTGGTATACGGGCAGGTTAAATTTAAAAGTCACACACACACACACACACACACACACACACATATATATATATATATATATATATATATATATATATATATATATATATATATATATATATATATATATATTATTTTTCACTAGCTCAGACTTCAATAACTCTGTTTACTTTGGGATGAGACTTAATATATCTTCGGCATACAACTCCTCCCAATGCCATGCCAGCCTGTGCTCCCCCATCTTACCCATGCTCCTTTTTCTGTTGTCTACTACCCATATCCCCAGGTAATCATCTTAACACTTTTCTTTTTGTAATTCTCACCAATAACCAGTGCCAACTGCTCCTCCATTATTCTGGCCTGTATGACTATTTGCTCATCTCTTTTCCACTCCCAACAATCCTGTCTTGTACGCATCCCTATTGTGGTATCTGTACCTGTCCCCATTCTGGCAGGCTAGACCACAACCTTATCCTTTCTATTTATTTTTAGTTTCCTACCTTCCCTTACCAAAATTCTTATCTGAGAAGCTCACTTCCCTCTCATTTCTTCACAGGTTCATCAGCCCCACATCCAACCCACCCCTGAAACACTTTAGACACTGTTTTACTCATGTGTCATCTTCATTGTCATTGTCAGTTTTATGCATTTATTTTTTATTTAATTACAATTTGATGACTTGGTTAGTCCCAATAGGGCTATGGTGTCTTTTCAGGGGAGACCTGAAATGTCATTCATATTGACTAGCAGAAATTTGGACAGGGCACTGGGGAACTTTCCTTTCTCTTTTTGATAATTATCATGGGCTCCTTTACATTCACCAGAGCTACCACCAACTCAGAGAGATAGGGCTTTGGTTTAATGTCTCATCTAAAAGACTAGATACTTAGAGTGCAGGATGCACCCCCTCACACCCATACTGTACTGATGTATCAGCACTGGAAGGTTAAACCAACTACCTGTTGTGCTGCTACAAATTAACCCTTAGCTCTGTCACTTTCTTCTTCTATTTGCAATTCTATGGCAATTTTCTAGTGTGTGTGTGTGTGTGTGTGTGTGTGTGTGTGTGTGTGTGTGTGTGTGTGTGTGTGTGTGTGTTTGTGTGTACATTTAAATAGAGAGTCAGGGGAGAGAAACTGATTGAAGTAAGGAAGTGAGGGAAGAAGGGGGGAATAAGGAGGTGTATGGTATGAACAGGTACTTGTTCATATTTAGGGATACAGTTTATCCTTGTGTTGAGTAAGAACAGAGCCAGATTTTGTTTAAGAAGACTTTCAGACTGGTTTTAAAGGACTGAAGGGATGGTATTGACCTGATGGATACAGGTCAGGCATTCCAGGCCTTAGGAACATGATATGAGTACTGACCATGACCAGCAGATTTGGCAGGATTGTAGACAGAGATGAGTTTTTGGTCATTGGATTGTAATGACCTAGTGGGACTATAGTGGTATAGAATTGTCTTTCATGCTAGACAAGCACATTGATTTTGGATAATTTTATAGGTGACAAGAAGCTGTGTACATGCCATCTGATGGGTTACTTCTAACCAAGTTAGGCTTTTTACTGCTATACAGTGGTGGGTTTTGAGAAGGGTATTTGCTACAGTTTTAGCCACTTTATTATAGCATTGTTCAAGGTTTGCTTTTTGTGATGCCTGGAGGTTATTAATAATGGGCGCACCACCAAGCTGTGAGGGGAGCAGATAAGTAGTGGCAAATTTAGTTTTAATTATGTTGGTGAGAAAGTTGTTGGTTTTGTTAAGCACTCCTAGTTTTTAGTGAGATTATTTTTATGTAGTTTTGTATATGCAGGTCAAATGTAAGGTTACCATCCACTATCATCCCTAATAATATGCAATAAAAAGTGACTTCAATGATTATATTATTACGGGAGAATTTTACATTTTGTTTTTTCATGAGAGAGGAATTTGGGGAAAATAAGTTTTTTTGGGTGGGGGGTAAAGAATGAGCTATTAGTTACAAAGCTATGTTTCAGTGGCTGTTAAAGCTTCCCCTGTAAATTTTTTGAGATGTGCCAGGATGTCTAATGTGCATATGAGTGTGAAGGCATCTGCATATTATATTAGGAAGACCTGTTGTGTGAATGTGTGGAGAGTGTTGTTGAGAATGTTGAAGAGGAGGAGACCAAATACAGAGCCTTGTGGTACACCACTGGTGTTAGAGAGGTATGGATAGAGTACAGAGTGCTATTTTATGGACTAATATCTACTGGACAAGTAGCTCTTGAACCATAAATGGGTGGGCTGAGATACACCTAATGAGGACATTTGAAGTAGAAGTTTGCTGTGACAAACTGTGCTGATGGATTTAGACAAGTCTAGAAATAAGAAGGAGACTACTGACAGTACCTATAAAGGTTACAAGTGCAGTGCTAGCACTATGGGAGAGACAAAAGCATTGTTGTCAGGGGGATAGGAGGTCTTCCTGCAGGAGATAGTTTAGCACTTCATTTTGAATACATTTTACATGTATTTTGGAGAGAGGGGGGGTAAGATTGCTATAGGTCTAAAGTTAGTGATGTCTGTTAAATTTACTCCTTTTTGTAGAGTGATAATGTGTGATTTTTCCCAGGGAGCAGGAAAGTGAAATTCCTGGATTGAGTTTCTTGGGCACCATGACTAAATAACCAAACCGAAGCAAATCAAACCCACCCAAATGGGGGACTTCACCCCCCACCTCTCCCCCAACTAAATATACCAACTCTGAGATCGCACTACGATAAGGAAAAGAGCAAGGTTCACCATGGTAGCCAAGTGGTTAGTTTCCAAGAGTAAAATTCCGGTGATCCAGGAGTTCTAGCAAGTAATTGTTCAGTGAAGAAATCCTGCTTTTTTTAAAAGTTTGGAGAAGTGGCTTTTCAATAATAACATGTAGACCCATATACATGTATCTATCTATATATATATATATATATATATATATATATATATATATATATATATATATATATATGTATATGGATCTACTTCACTTCGCAGAAAACTCATTTCGCCGAATTTCATTTCACAGAGACCAAATCACTGAAAGCTCAAATCGCTGAAAACTCATTTCACCAAAAATAGTAGTGGCACTGTAGTGTGATCCTGGATTTAGTATATATAGTTGGGGGGGTGGGGGGCACAGCCCCCCACATTGGGGGGTGTGGGGGGTAGCCCCCCCACCTAGCTGGGTTTTATACTGTCCAGTTTCTGTTAAGAGGGTAAGTAAGTAAGTAGTTTTTAATCAAACTAGGTGGGGGGGCTATGCTGCCCACCCCCCCAAATGTGGGGGGGTGAGCCACCTGCAACCCCCCAACAGGATAAACTAACTCCAGGATCGCACTACAGTCGGGAAAAGGGCATATACACTGCCACTACTATATTTGGTGACCTGAAATTTGGTGAAATGAGTTTTTGGTGATTTGAGCTTTAGGTGATTTGGTTTCGGTGAAATGAAATTCATCGAGATGAGTTTTCGGCGAAGTGAAGTAGATGCATATATATATATATATATATATATATATATATATATATATATATATATATATATATATATATGTATATATATATATACATATTTATATATATATATATATATGTATATATATATATGTATATATGTATATATATATATATATATATATATATATGTATATATATATATATATATATATATATATATATATGTATATATATATATATATATATATATATATATATATATATATATATATATCTGTATGAGTCTACTTTGACCCATCGAATGAACGTTTCAGCGACACTCAGTTTCGCTAGTCTAGTTTCTCGAAAGTGCATTTCACCAGAAATGCACTTTTGCAAAACTACAGTTCACCGAGGTTGTTGGAGATCGCGATACAGTAGGGATAAGATATTTTTCCTTTTTCCCCACTGCAATGTGATCTCAGAGTTGGTATATATTAGTAGCGGGGTTGTGGGGGATGCAGCCCACCACATGGGGTGCAGTGGGACATAATTTAGTGTAGTGTATTTGTTTTTTTTTTATTTCATTGGTGAACTGTAGTTTTGCGAAAGTGCATTTCTGGAGAAATGCACTTTTGTGAAACCGGACTAGCAAAACTGAGTTTCACAGAAATGTTAATTTGATGGGTCAAAGTAGACCCGTATGTGTGTGTGTATATATACCAAACAAATCCACAGGCTTGAGGAAAACGAGCCGGTCAGCAATAATTAACGTAAAACATTATTTTATATATATATATATATATATATATATATATATATATATATATATATATTATATTATATGGGTCCCTATTACAAGACTGAATGCTCAGCAGAGCTAGGAAGATAGAAAACTACTCAGGAAACATACAAAACCTGTTTTTTGCAGGAGGGAAGGTCCTCCTGCACCCCACATCCTTTGCTATTAATATATATATATATATATACCTTAACTCTGAGATAGAACCACAGCGAAGAAATAAGCCATAACCCGATCCCCACTGTGTCATGTTTCTGCACATTAGTTGCTCCGCCTTGTTTGAGCTTCCAGGTTTTCGATCTTTCCAGCTCGATTTTGTGTGGTTCAGTCTTTTGAGTGTTAGATCTCTCAACAGAGACCCATAGATATAGATAGATATAGATATAGATATATGTAGATATATAGACAATGTAACCTAGGACCAAGGAAATATAATTTTCCAGCCTTCACTTAATAAACCATGGTTTAAACAAGCAATACCAGCTTGAATCCTATTTTTTTATTTATAATAAGAATGCAAAGTAATCTTTGACATGGATTTTATATACGAAGTTATGACAATGACAACAGTATATATTAGTAATTCATATGCTGATATCATTCCTGTAAAATTAGTTTTCCCTTTTTTTGTTTTATATATATATATATATATATATATATATATATATATATGTGTATATATATATATATATATATATATATATATATATATATATATATATATATATATATACATATACATATATATATATATATATATATATATTTATGGGTCTAGGACTATTCACTGAAAGCACATTTCACTGAAACACATTTGACTGTGCACAATTCACTGAAAGCTCAATTCACTGAAAACACAACTCACTGAAACACATTTCACTGAAAGTTATATATGGCCTTTTCCCCACTGTAGTGCGACCCTGGAGTTAGAATATATAGTAAGGGTGGGGGGCACCTATTTTAAATATTTTCAGTTATACACATGTTTACTTGCAATTTCAATAAATTACTCTTTTCTAAACATAATATATATTCAAACTATGTGGGGTCTATGCTCCACACACACCCTAATGTGTGGGAGTGGTGCCCCCCACCCCCCCTTGCTAATATATTCTAACTCCAGGGTTGCACTACAGTGGGGAAAAGGCCATATACAACTTTCAGTGAAATGTGTTTCAGTGAATTGTGTTTTCAGTGAATTGTGCTTTCAGTGATTTGTGCACAGTCATTATACTTTCAGTGAAATGTGCTTTCAGTGAATAGTCCTAGACCCATATATATATATATATATATATATATATATATATATATATATATATATACATAGATAGATAGATGTTGATGTGTGTGTGTGTGTGTGTGTGTGTGTGTGTGTGTGTGTGTGTGTGTGTGTGTGTGTGTGTAAATAAAAATGTGTTGGATGTACATGTGTGTGTAAGTGTGTGCCTGTGTATTTGGGTGAAGTCTATGTTTATCGATCGAACAAAATTTCCACCAAACAGCTAGTCCTCAAACACTAACATTGAAAGTCCAGTTTATCGAACATTCATGTGTTCATAAATAAAATCAACGAATATACACAATTGGCCAACATACACAAAACGCAAGGTAGCACGGACTTACTGGTATGGTAGAGATAAGGAAATCTGCCCTTCCCCTACTGTAGTGCAGTCTCGGAGTTGGTATATATAGTTAGCAGGGGGAGATGTGGGGGGCTGTGCCTGAAGCTTAGGAAGGAATATTGGGGACACAGTGCAGAAATGGGACCTGGTTGACGCCTCCTTTTCAGGAGTATTGGCCATCAGATCACTATCCTTTTTTTTGTCTTCCATTAAAGAATTGTGCCAGGAGTGAAGGGTTATGCATCTGCTGCCAGTGCAAGAAGTGGACCATTTGTTTTTGCTCTGAAGAGCAAAGGAGGCAGGGCATCAGTATAGGGATCAGCCCCAGGTGCTAAAATTTGCAGCTATGCCTCTGGTTAGAATTCATAGAGACAGTCCAGATAATGTTGTACAGAAAATCATAATGTAGGTATATAGGGGATACGGAATAACTATACTAGTGTAAGAGTTCCGCCAAGGTGTGACAATGAAATCTGCATAATTTTGGATGCAATCTGCTTTACAGATGAAAGCAGTGAGTGTGTTTAAAATTTATGAGAAACATTCACTCACACAAACTCAGTTTGTTTCTGCTTCCACATCCTTTATACACCCTTCCTCTATAAAAAGATGTTAGTTACTATGCCAGATAGGCAGAGTACTGGCATATGTTAACTGCACTCATGTTGCTGTTTTTTTAACTCCTGTCATTTGAGCAAAGCAGCTTTCATTTACCACTAGCTATTTCACTGGTGGGATTCTTATCCTTAAAAAGCTTTGTGAACATTTAAAATAAATTGCCTAAAGATTGCTACCTAGGATTTGTTGGTCTGGATAGGATATATATAGACCATAAAAAAGGCAAAAGTTAAGATTTCTAATCAAAATGTGGCCAGTAATTTGCACAATCAAAGTTGATTCAGGTTAAGTAGGCTAAGTATAGAGTCACTTGGTGCCAGAAAGGAATGACAAGATGAGTTACAAGGGCACAAGACCATTACTCCAACCTGTGAGAAAAACAGGACGAGGCACAAAGACGGGATGTGGGAGAGGGAGACTACATCATCCGCAAGAGCGCTCTTTCTTCAAGAACAAATTAAGAAAAATAGCACAGATTTTAACCTAAGTAGGAGCAAATACTTTTTTTATGAAGGGAATTGTGAAGCTCTGGAAAGAGCTTTGTGAAAGTGTCCTTGAAGGCATTTCTAATAAATGTTTCAAGAGAGTATGGAACAACTTAAAGAAAGCAGCAGTGGGGGATGCAGCTCTTCACAACCAGCCGTCTAGGTAGCCCAATAGTTCTCTTCCACTGGTATTATGTATTTATATATGTGTGTGTGTGTGTGTGTGTGTGTGTATGTGTGTGTGTGCGCGCGCACAAATGAACTCTTTGGAATAAATGCACAGTAATAAGCACACACTGCTTTACTATGTACAAACACATCAGGATTGAGGCTTAATAACTTTAACTTAGATAAACTTATAAACAAACTATCTATCACACTCAATAAACCTATAAATAAACTAGCTATCACATTCATACATGCTCATCCTCTGGCTGCACTCTCAAAATGGCACTGAAGCTAGCACATGCTTGCTATTTAAATGCACATGCTGTCCTTGAAACGCTTCTTAAAGGTATAACACACAGACACTATTCTGTAGGGACTTAGGGACACACATAGACAGTAATCTAACCTTTCACCATCATGTGTCTACAGTAGTGAAGATGTTATTTTATGTTGCTCAATTTGCAAACAAAGGTATGGCATCTAGGTCCAAGGAGGTCATTGTTCCATTGTATTCAGCATTCATCAGATCTATCATTGAGTACAATGTCCCCTTTTATATGTATCTAACCAAGCACATTCAACAACTGGGACATTGACAGAGGTTCCTCACTAAAATATTTACAGTGCATAAGCATACTTCTCCACCTCTTTAGCAAGAAATCTGGACAAAGCCATAAATAGTGGGGTGGGGGGGGGGCAAAGGCTGAAAAACTGGGACAGGTTTTAAATATTGCTCTTATAAACTTAGAAAGTTGATAGAATAACAGGTTCTGCATTAGCATGGATTTTATGAAAGGTTTAGAGTCTGAATTTTAAATATCTGTCATTATTTTCTAACTTCTATCCTCAATGATTTGCCAGAAGACCACAATTTTATGAGAAACAGGCCATAAATATAACCACAAAATCTGGACATTCTGTGGAAATCTGTACAGTTGAGATGTATGGAACATGTGCTATGCAGACTTTCTCATAACCCTATCCCTGTATTCTGTCTCCTACAGGCTACTGAGGGGTGATCTATGCCTGACATACATGGCATTGTCAGATGCCACCCTAATGGACCTTCTGCATATCCACAAAACAAAACAAACAGCACCAGAATTACCTGTTCTAAGGACTTAAACTTTGCCTGTGATATAAATAGGACCTGCTAGGAAGACAGCTATATATCACAGAGACTACCCGTTCTCTTAAGCAGGCCCCCCATCCATGGGAAGCAGAGTTCTGCTTTAACCCAATTAAAGTGTAACTTGGACTATCGGATGGGGAACATTTGATATCTGTATCTCTAATGGACACAGACTGCCTGTAAATAGTTGATCTCCCAGGGCCCTTCTTGTAAATGTTTAAACTCCCAAGCACTGCTTACACTTATCCTGGGTACAAGAACTTGTCAGAAATTTGGGATGCATGGCTAGGCTTGAAAAAGCCCTTGTGGTCATTAGACTAATCCACACCTATGAACCTGTGAAGATGCTGCTTAATTGGTTATTTTCTTCCCATCTGTTCTAGTTGCAATTGCAGGAATTTCTTTCTCTCTATTGGGCCTGCCATTTCTGCAGGTATGTTTTTTAATTACTTGTGGTTAGACTACGGAATTTCAGCCAGCTAGCTGATAATCATATTTGGGCCACATTGTACTACTAGGCATATGCATGGAAACCCCTAAATGATCATTCTAGGCATGTTTCTGAATCCAGGAAATCTCATCCATTACGCTTGTTACCCTTTTGTTCTGTACTTCAAAACAGAAAACTTTGGCTGAAGTTTTAGCAAATGTTCTCATTTTAGGCATGAAATCATTGTTATGGAGGGAGGAAGGGAGCAGGAAAAGACAGAAGTCAGTGATCCTTTAGAGACTGATTTATCTTCACTTGAAGTATCAGAAGGACTGGTTAGGTATTTAGTATTAGTGGTTAATGATACGGCATCGTTACTCATTATCATATTTTCATAGGGAATTAAAACAGATATTGTTTTAGCAGCTGACCAAATCTGTGTGTTAAAAGAGACATCTCTATACAGAGACCACTAATATACTTTATTGGGTGGTAGAGGCATAGCTATGGTCACTTGAAGGGGTGACCTGGCTCTGCTGTATCTATCTAAATGTGACATTTCACTAATTATTAGTAGGGCCATTGACAAAGCAGCTGCAGACCATGTCCATTGGGACGGTTTCCTTTAATGTCAGTAGCTTGTACCCCAGTGTTAAAATATCAAAGTTGTTTGCCTATCTAAGTAGGAGTCAGACTATGTTGCTAAATGCTATCATCAATGACATCATACTTCTCCACCTCACAGTGCAAGAAATCTGGGCAAAGCCAGAAAGAATGTGGGGACAAAGGCCCAAAAATAGGACTTTAAATATTGCTTCTATAAATGTAGAAAGTTGCTACAATAACAGGTTTTGCATTATTAAGTATTTTCTGAGAATATGAAGTCTGGAACTCAAATGTTTGTCATTATTTAGTATTATTTAGTGACTTCAATTTTCAAGTGATTTGCCAGAAAACCACACATTTTATGAGGGTCAGACCAAAAATATGAGGGAAAAATCTGGACAGTGTGCAAAAATCTGTACAGTTGAGGGGTATGGACATCCTATGTTAAAAAGTTCTGGCTTCACCTTACTATCAAGACATGCTTTAGAAAGGCATAGAGTTATAGCCCTAATGCTAGAACTGATACTTTTCTATGGAGATAGAATGGAAATGTTGTCTTGTTACACCAGGTTTCAATAGCAGGATGATTACTGTTGCCTTGTTTATTTGAAGGGTGGCACTTTGGTACCATACTGAGTATTATTCCCATACAGTGCTTGTTTCTAGTTTGGTTCTTGGCTAGTGTACTTTCTTTTCGGAGCCTGCAAGTCATATGAGTGTCTACATGGGATTCTGCTGGGTGCTTTGGTTTCCTCCCATTTCCCACAAGAGTCATGTTATGAATAAAATGTCAAGTTTGTAAATTCCCACTAGATGTGTTAGTTGTTAGTGCCATGGGTGTATGCATGCATGTGTGTGTGTGTGTGTGTGTGTGTGTGTGTGTGTGTGTGTGTGTGTGTGTGTGTGTGTGTGTGTGTGTGTGTGTCCTATGATGGAGTAATGTCATACCCAGGACTAACATCCCTTCTTTGTAACCTGCATGTACTGAGGCAGTCTCCAGCTTCCCAACAGTGCAGAAGTGGATACAGCATATATTCACAGAATGAATGAATGCTTATTTGCATCCAGGTATGGCATAAAAAAAGTTTAACCAATGTTAAACAAAATATTACATTTAAAATAAGGGAAGATACTACAAATCAAGTATCTTAGCTTCACTTGCTGTTAAAAAGCAAACCTGAATCTAATGGATGTAGAATTTACTACAGAAGTACAGTCATCCTTCTTTTTCTTTTAATTTTCTATGGTGCATAACGCTCACAGCAAAACAGACAGAATTAATTTACCTTATCTCCATGTATCCATTTTGGGTTAGTTTCATTTTTCTCTAAAATTCTCTTTAAATTACACCAAAAAGAATGGAGAGCACAGACAAATGACACAGAATGTGAAGATGAACATCTTATCCTGCTGCCAGTACTAAAATGTTATCAAATACATTGCAGACTATTTCACAAGGTAAATCAGATCCAGGGATAAGCTCAAAATGTTGGAATGAAGCTAAGAAATAAGTCATTTACAAGACTCCTTTCTCACAAAAGGGTAGTAAAATTCAGAAAGGTGATGCTCTTAATTTCCAAAATATTATAACTAGACAGCAGCATCCTTTAGGAAAAATACGAAGAGAAAGAAAACAGTACCCACCCTCAAAAATATAATGTGTTCAAATATTTCACTCTAAACGTTTCTTAGCAACAGCAAGTGGGGTATTCAAAACATTCAGAACACTGCAACACAAAACATTCAGAACACTGTAACACAGTGAGAAAGCTCAAAGATTTCATAAAGTGGCACTGCCCTTTGATGATCAGTGATATAGTAGGACTGATATAGTGCTGGCAGTCTGAGGAAAGGGCGGTTTAGTAAATTAGAGCAGATGTATTACTGGCAGCACTACAGTATGAGAAGCACAGGCCCACGTGCCAGCTAACCTGCACCACAGCTACACCTGTAGTAGGACTAGAAAAAAAAAAACAGCAAAATAATATCTAAAATGTATTAGTGTACATGTGTGTTACAACAACATATTATTTGCACCCCCCCACCTTGACAGTCTGTCAGTTTTCCTGCAACAGGCACCCCTGTCAAACTCTCCCTCCTTAGCTCCTGTAAAAACAAACTAGGCATAATTCACTACACTGTGACCATGACAAAATAAGACATGGCAACAAACATGAAATTGAAAGAAAAGTGGGTCCTGAACATAGTTCAAGGCCTAGCTATATGTACAGATGGAAGGGAGAGACAAAAGATATGCACAGCACTACTGGCTATCAGCAAAGTAATGCAAGAAAGTGGGTGGAGATAACAAACTGATTGCTGTTGTTGGTGTAGAGCAGTATGAGAATGGAAATAGCATGACAGCAAACAGATATGTGGCCCACAAATGGAGACAAGGAACAGGAAGTAGTGCTGAGACTTAGGGGTGCAGTGCAGAACAGTCATGCATTTACATACTGATCAACATGTGTAACCCATAGATTCACATCACATGCCTTGTCATACGCCAAAGAGAGTGGCAAATCCTGGAAATTTTCATCACCTAGGAGATGGAGGTGTTACTGCAAGCCCTATCTACATTTATATAGCACGTGCATTCTGGGCAAAAGTAAAACTACTGAAGTTTTCAGGGTTCAAGTCTGACAGAGGATGATGCAGGTCATCAGTACTATAATAGGACATTAGTACAGGTATGTCACAAAATCACTGATATGATACTACATGTAAAAAAGCAATGTGCAAGCCACCATCAAGGATATGTTCACCACAGGAGGTTAACCACCAACACAGAAGCAGCTCACAGAGGTGGAAGAGTTCTATGTTTATGCTGTCTGAAGTGGATAAGGGAACCTTAACACCTGTTGGTGGTTTGGATGTGGGAGATGCACTGGTAACAACTTCCTGAGTGTATTTAGTGGATTCACCATTTATGTAGCAACAACTGCATTTCCAAATTGTACAATAATGTGTATGCATATCTGTTCTCTAGGTACATCAGGGATGCAAATGTGACATACTGCATTATAAGTTATGTATTTACCCATAAGTTCTTTATATAATTGACATGTACCAGTAAGGCTACCAGGGATTGGGAGGAATGAGGATTACGTTCCAACACTGACAGTTATGTTATCTTTATGCTTTCACAGATCCTACTGGTGGAGGTCCAGCATAACAAGACACCACATGCATGATGTTAGCAGATCTTGTTTCTGACCGTGATGGTGATATGCACATGGCAGAGATGACAGAGTGGCATGTTACTAACAGCAACATTGGGAGGAGTGCATATGTCCACAAAATATGAAGTAGCAAAAGAGGAGCACTGTAAATATCTATTATCATCTGTGTTTAGCACTGGATATCTTGTCAGAGTGAGTATTATTCAGGCTACATAGGAGTCACCACCACATATGGCATTCATCAGCCATGCTGCCTCTAATGCCTGTGTATTGCATCCAACAGAGGAGAGAGGTGTGTTGGTGTTCATCACAGCGTTCTCTCTAGGTCATTCCCTGATGTGGGTAATACATTTGGCATCAATCAGAGGATGTACAGGTCAGTGGTCCATGGTCAGATAATCACTAAACTCACAATGGTAGAGCTGGTATCATGCTATATGCTATATTCTTGGACATGTGCAACAGCTGCATGGACTGCAGCATAAGCACAATGACATGGCATATAAGGACTTGGGGTAAACATACATCAGTAGCCAAAATGGCATTCATTGGTATATCCATGAGGCAGTCAGCAAATTCCCTCCATTGTACCTGTTTAGGCCATACTGGTCATGAACATTCCAGGGCCCAGATGAGAGGTAGATGGTCACAAAATGAGCTTTTACAAACAGAAAAACTGATCTGGGAACTGCATCATAGTTATCCCTGACCTCAGCAGCCACAACACCCAGGCATAGCCAATCTCCTGGTTGTGGCTGATAACAGTCATCAGGCTTCACTCATGGGATGCCTTACTGGCCTGTGTAATTCAGTTCTTGCAGTTGTACATCACTCTTATCCTCCCTTGGCTGACAAAATGCCATATATAGCCATGGTCATTATCAGGGTTATGGACACTATCCATCTATTGGCTCCTAAAATTGGTCACAACATCAGAGTTCCCATACATGCTCCCAAAGTACTACATCAGCCCTCAAGCAAAATGTACCCAATCCTGAAACTGAAGGATTTTACTGTTCACCTGATGAACATTTGCCAAATGGCAGCTCCACTCTGCTACTGGGATATGTAATCCCCTACCTCCCAAGAACTGCTAACCACCTGAGTAACTATCATAGCCATCTTCCATGACTCTCACCCATATGACAGCATTGCTATCACATGTCACTATAACTCACTCACTTGTGCAAATTATGATGAAGACGATGACTATGCCCTGTACAAGCTCTGCTATAGATAGGTAATGTAATGTCTGATGCACAGTGTTGTCAGTCAGTGCACTGTAATGCATATCCTGAGTATGATGATGCATGTTTCAGTTGTATTCCTTGCTGTCTGTATCATGGCTCATACTTGTGTAATAGATACCACTCTCTCTGCCACTGTCACAATATATTGCTCTTGCCTCTGCCTTGCATGTTATGCTGCTGAAGTCAGTTTTATTTATTTATATTTATTATTTATTTGATATTTGTTGACCGGGTTAGTCCAACTGGGCAGATTCCCTTTTTCAGTGGAGACCGAAGGAGTAAAGCTCCAATGTTTATATACATAATAAACCATGATGAATAACAAATGCTACATACACTTACATTTAAAACTAAATTAACATAAAGGATTAATAAATATATAGCATGAATGTACCAGTGGTCAAGACTCTATAAAGGGTAAAGAAAAATGCTAATCCTAAAAACAATTGTATCCTACACATGAACGTTAAATAAATCTTACAGATTTAAAACATGCAATAGAATGGAAATATAACATTACTTTTGGGGCCATAGGCAACTTTCGATTGCAAAGATGCAGGCTAGAAATAAAGTAAGATTAAGGAGAGGTAAGTTGCAGTAGGGGAAGAGTTTAGGGCCAGTGTAAGAACAAGTCTAGGAATTTAACAGGAGGTCCTTTAAGGACATTTTGAAACAGGAAGTGTTGGGAATCATTCTAACATATAGGGGCAGTTTGTTCCATGCACTGGCAACTGAGTGGTTGTAGAGGAGTTTACCAATGTTTTATTTTGGATTTTTAAATCTCCAGGAGGTGTGGTTCAGAGCTAAGGAGAGTATGAGTAGGAGTGTAGAGAGAGAAGATTCTTGAGTGAGCTGGACAGGAATTGGGTCAGTTAAGGATAGATTGAGTCAGGTGTAACTGAGGCAAAAGATGTTGATGTCACAGTTCTAGCCTCTGAAGGCTTTTAAGAGATAGGCAATGATGTGAGTGATAGGGTTGATTTGAAGCAACTCTAGCAACTTTGTTATAGTTGAATTCTAGTTTAGTCAAGAGATTAGTTTGTAAGTTAGTAAGAATAGGGGCAGCATATAAAAGACTGGGTAGGCAATAGACTTGTGCAAAGGAGGTTTTAGATTAATTTGTGAGGAATTTATTTCTATACAGCAGCCAAGTTTTCGATGGGTGTTTTTAATGCAGTGCTATCAAATTTTAGTTGGTCATCTATTATGACCCCCTAGAAGTTTAGTGTGGGATTTAACCTTGATAGTTGTGTTTCTTAGTGAATAGATGGTAAAAGTAGCTTTATGGTGCTGGAGGGATTTAGGGAGGAAGAGGAGAAGTTTGGTTTTATTAGGATTTAGAAGAAGCTGATTTAAGGTTAGCCAAGCTTCAACAGAGTGGAGAGATTGTTGAGTAAGAGTGAGGAGGTGAGAGAGATTATCAGAGTAGGAAATAATAATAGTCCTCAGCTTACTGAAGTAGTGAAGACTGAGGACAGCAAGTGTAGAGGTTGTTAGTAAATATGTTAAATAGTAGGGGTCCAGGAATAGAGCCTTGGGGAACCCCAGTGTGGACAGGTAGGAAGCGAGAGGTAACAGATAGCCATTTTACTGACTGTTGCCTATTTGAGACATAGCTAGTAAACCAGGAAATAGCAGAGTCAGAGAGGTTGAAGCTAGAAAGTTTTAATATGAGAATGTTATGGGAGACAGTGTCAAAGGCTTTTTAGAGGTTGAAGAAAAGACAGGAGATGAGTTTATTATTGTCTTGAGATTTGTAGATAGCCTGTGTGAAACATACTAGTGCTGTGGAGGTACTATTGTGGGGGCTAAAGCTGTGTTGGGTAAGGATTAGGATATATTCTTGTTGAAGATGATCTATGAGCTGTTTATGAATGCACTTCTCAAGTACTTTAGCTGGAGGAGACAGAATAGCAATGGGCCTGCAGTTGGAGGGGTTAGTGGCGTTGCCTCTTTTATGTAAGGATATAAGATAGAATTTCTTCCAGATTTGAGGAACAATGTTTTCTTGGATAGA
Source organism: Protopterus annectens (assembly GCF_019279795.1). Classification (NCBI taxonomy): domain Eukaryota; kingdom Metazoa; phylum Chordata; order Ceratodontiformes; family Protopteridae; genus Protopterus; species Protopterus annectens. The sequence continues at coordinate 690,550,457 of NC_056745.1, read as the reverse complement.
TCTATTGATAAGTATGGAGATTGGGTAAGGTTTACTGGTGGAAGGAGAGGTAGAGGGGTGGGTGTTTGTATCTTGTTTAATAAGTTTCTGTATGGAGTCAACAAAAAAAGAATTAAGAAGTGAATCAGTGTCAAAGGCAGAGCTATCAAGGGAGGGAGAGGGAGTAGAGGGTGTGCCAGGATGTAGAAGTCTGCTAATTTTACTCCAGAATATTTGGGGTTTAGAGTGGGGCTTAGTTTGTGGCTTTAGGTAAAAGTTTCTTTTATCATTATTCATTTGTTTTTTTTTTTGTTAAGTTACGAAGTTCTCTGTAAGATTGTAGACTTGAAGGTGATTTGTTTTTCTTTCAGTTTTTCCATGAGTTATCTCTTTTGCGCATGAGGGAATGAGTTTCTTGGGTTATCTAAGCTGCAAAGTTAGATTTAGTTCTAATTTTGTGGGCTGGGGCTATGGAGTTTAGGATTTTTTGGAATATGGTGTTGAATTGTAAAACAGCATCCTCAAGGGGAAAGTTGTAGAGAAAGGACCAGTTGATTGAGGATAATAAGTGGTTGAAGGTATCTAGGTTGAAGTTAGAGAGTTTTTGACATCTTTATATTGATGGGATTTATTAGAATGTAGGGAGTGTCTTTGAATAAGGGTAGGAAGGTGGTCACTTAAGGTATTGGGCAGAGTGGTGGGGTTGTGTTAAAGGTTAGCATTAGAGGTGAGGATCCAGTCAAATGTAAAGCTGGTGTTAGTGTGTTTATTCAGATGTGTGGGGGAAGTGATTAGTTGGGAGAAGCCAAAGAGGATTAAGCTGGCAGTGGGAAAGTTAGAGTTTAGCAAATTCCAATCAATGTTAACACCACCCATTATAGAGTTTCATAGGTGATGTTCTGTGATATCCAGGAAAGAAGGTATTCAAGGACAGGGATGTTGTTTCCTGGAGGACTATAGATGGAAACAATTGCTATTTTTTATGGTTGTTCAGTTGCAGTTTGCTAAAATGACTTCAGCTGGGTGGAAATTAGGTGGAGAGAGTGTTAGAGGAGAAAGGGAGAGTTGTTCTGAGTAAAGTACTGCTATACCTCCCCCTTTTTTCTTGAGTCTGTCTTGGAGGATGATATTGTAGCCAGGAGGTAATATTTCACTGTCAGATATATGTGATTTTTGCCAGGTTTCAGAGAGGGTTAGAATGTTAGGGCTGTGGACAGATATTCAGGAATGAAGTTTAGTGACTTTGTTTATGGTATAACAAAAAACAAGCCGAATGGCTCAAAAACTTGTAAACAGCAAAAAAAATAAAAAAAAGTGAGCCACCAAGGCAGTATTTGCATGAAACACTAGTTTGTTTAGGGTTCTTTGAATGTTAAGAGACAGAAAAGTTAACTTTCTGTTAGGTATGGAGGAAAGATTCTCAGTAGAGGGGTACAGTGGTGGGAGGGATGAGGAGAGGGTTGGGTGTATACAGCGGTGATGGATTGTGTCCAGTAATGACTCCTTCTGTGATTTGTGTGGGGTTACATGTATTGCTAACATATCCAAATACGACTGTAAATTCTTTTTTATAAGACCCGTTGCTCTTACTACTACTGAAACTGTCTGGGTATCTTTCTTCCACATTACTCTTGTTTCGGCCTGCAGATCCTGATATTTTATGACTTTGTGTCTCTCTGTACAAAAGGCACTGGAGTCACTGGGTATGGCAATTTCAATGATCTATGTTACTTTTGTCTTCTTTTCATGGACCACTATATCTGGTTTTCTAGCTTCTATCTTTTGAACTGTTGGTAATGGGTGATTCCATGTGATGTAGACTTCATCATTTTCTATGATGCTTTGTGGCTTATGTTCCCAGTGTTTTTCAGCCACCTCAGTACCATAATATTTGTACAATCCCCAGTGCAACAGTCTTGCCACATTATTATGCCTTTCAGTATACACTTCTTCTGCCATTAGTATGTCACAACCAGCAATGAGGTGTGCAACTCTTTCCAATTCTGTTTTACAAAATCTACATTTGTCTGTTTTGCCCGCATGTTCAATGGACTTTGTATACCAATGTGTACATAGTCCACTATCTTGGGCTGCCAATATTAACGTTTCATCTTTTGGTTTGAATTTGTTTCTCTTTAACCATTCCTGCATTTGTTCCTTAGCAACATGAGGTTCTTCCAGAAGTTTTCTGTACTTGCAACTATATTTATGCATTTTCTACATTTCTTGCCTTCTCATCTGGTCCTTCACCTTATATACTTTCTTTAGTTTTTTAGCACTTTCAATTGCTACCTAACTTTTATCTACTTCTGGTTTGATTTCCATTCCTGCTTGATGCCGATATGCTTGTGTTAGACTAATCAGAGAAGTAATTTTAGATTTATTCTCAACATGTTTCAAAACTTTCACTACATTTGGGTCTTGTGAGGTCAGCAGATATGTATGCAGTCTCACGATTGCAGATCTTTACAAGTAATCAATTTCAAGGAGACCAATCCCTCCTTCAGAATGGGGAATTTATAATCTTAGTATGCACTGATTTTTATAAATCATTTGGTAAGCATGAAGCATCCTTCTTGTTTTCCTGTCTAATCTATCCAACACATTTTGGGGTCAGTCAATCACTCCAAATCTGTAGGTTAGGACAGTAAGAGTAAATTGGTTTATACATTGAATTTTGTTCCTAGATGTTAACGCTGTTTTCAGGATTAATTTAAGTCTTCTAAAGTGTTCCTTACTAAGTCTTGTTCACATTTATTCATGTTTTATTGTTGATCCTTCATCACTTCCCAAATATATATATGCTCTTTCTTGCTCAAGTTCTTTTATATCACGTTCTTGTCCCAAACTGATGTTTTCTTGTTGTTGCAGTTTTCCTGCTTTAAAGGTTGCTTTTGCACATTTATGAAGACCAAATGACATTCTTATATCATCTGAAAAAGTTTTGACAACTTGCAGTTGTGCTTTCAGGTCTTCATCTGATGAGTTATACAGTTTCAAATCATTGACAAAGAGAAAATGAGAAGTCTTTATACTTTGTTGTTTTCTAGGAGCTAAATTATAGCCATGGCCTAAGCTGTTAAGTAGACAGCTTAACGGGTTATGGGTAAGACAGAATAACAGCAGTGACAAAGAGTCACCCTGGAATATCGCCCTCTGAATTTTTATCCCTGGAATAATAATTTGCCCTTTACCATGGCTTAATTGCAAAGTGGTCTGCCACTGTTTCACGGTCACTCTACACTGTAATGTAGTCAATCAGTGTAGGGTGTATCGTATACATTGTAAACACTCTTTTATCCATGAATGTGGTATACTAGCAAATGCTTTTTTATAGTCAATCCATGCCATACATAAATTCTACCCATTTTTACAGTTCTCTACCATGACCTTATTTAACAAAAAATGATACTTTGCTCCATATGACTTTCTTTTATTGCCCTTTTGTTCTATTGCCATAATTGAGTTTTCTTCTAAATTACTATAAACACTGTTGGCATCAATTCCAGTGTATAGTTTATATGTCATTGAAAGGCATGTTATTGGTCTATAATGTTTAGGGTTGCTTGCAAACAGAGATAATCTGTGTAGAGGATGAGTTGAAGAGTAGGAAGGTCATGATGCAGTTTTCTAATGAAAATAGAGAAGAGGAGAAGAACTAATATAGACATTTGGGATACTCCCATTGAAAGATGTGTGGGCTGATAGAAGGAAGAGCCTGTTTTAACTGTAAAGATTCTTTTTGACAAGGAATCTTGGAACCATATGATGTATGTGGCACTAAGGCCAATGTCCTGAAGAGACAGAAAGAGGAGTTGATGGCTGATAAGGTCAAAGGCTTTTGTGAAGTTAATGAATTTTTCTCCTGACAAGTTACCTTTGTCTATCTTGAGTAGAATGTCATCAGTTAGGCACCAAAATCCTACCATTGCACTATGACCTGCTCAGAATCTATGCTGTTTTAGGGTAATGAGATGGTATTGTTGAATGTAACTTGAGAAATGTATATAAATGATTTTTCAAGCACTTTGCCAAGAGGTGGTAGGATGGAAAAAGGACAAATGTGTGAGATTTTGGGGGTTTAGGTTGTTTCAGCCTATAGGTAATACGTGCTATGCTCCAGATGTTGGGCATTATATTTGTGATGAAGATGCTGGGTTAAAAATCCCCTATAATGATAGATAAACCATGGATGTGGTTTGAAGCTGGGGGAGAGTATGTGAGTATGTCTTGAAGTAGGTTACTGTTTTGCTTATATGATATTTTTTTGAAGTAGAAAGGAGATGAAGGGTGGGAGCTCTGGCAAAGAGGAGAAGAGATGGCTAAACTCTGTGCCAAAGTCAGAGCAGTTGATTGATCCTTGATTAATATGGATTAGGTTTAGAGAGGATTTCTTGTCAGAAGATTTGCCTCCAGTTAGCAGACTGACCTCATGCCAGAAGTGTTTGGGTTTATTTTATAGAGACAGTTGCTTGGTTTTTATATGGTTTGCTTTGTGCCTGCATATGGATTATTTTGGCAAGCTCCAGAGTTTGGTAAATTAAGCATGGCTATCAGGGTAAAATTGTTTTTCTATGACTGCCAGTCTTCATCCCTTAACTTGAGAAGTGAATTAAGCTATTTTGTGAGCCACATGTTTTTTTGTTTAAAAAGGCATTCTACCATGGGGATGAATTTATCTTAGAGTTGTCAGACGGCTTTTCAGCTTGGTGATATTTTGTGTGGGCTAAGGCCTGAAGGCAATCAGTTCAAGCAAAGACTTTAGATACAGATTGCTGATCTGAAAAATGACTGGTGAGTAGTCAGTGAAGGTGTGGGCCAAATTGAAATATTTGAGACAGCTGATAGTTCATTAACAATTAGTAAGTCAGGAGTAGAGTGGTTGTTGGCGTGCACATTTAGGTGAGTGGGTTCTGGGATTAGTTGTACGAGGTCTTTGTTAGCTAGAAATTCAGAAATGCCATTTGAAAGAGGAAGTTAATGCTGAAAACCCCCAGGATGATCAGATGTTTGTTTTTGCTGCAGAGTCCTTTCTTATTGAAGTTGCTGGCAAAGAATAATTTAAAGATTAAGGATTTAAATTTAGAATGAGGTGAAAGAAGAGGTAAATATTTTGCTGTAATAAGTAAGGATGTTTTTTTTTTTGGTGTTGAATTTTAGGAGAACCCAGTCAGTGTCTATGCCTGTTGTAGTGTTGGCTTTGAGTAGGGCTATGTGCTTAAGATGGCCTTTGAATAATAATAATAGATTTCCACTTCATTTACTGTTACCAGGTCTTGCATCATATGCATAATTGTACGAGGTGAGGAGGTACTGAAAGTTAAGCTGTTTGGCTTGATCCAAGAGTCAGTGACAGCTGTAATGTCTGGGTTATGTGAGGAAAGGAAGACACTTATTTGATCAATTTTGTTGGCAATGCTGTCTGCACTGATGAGGGCAATGGGGAAATGGGGATATGGGAGTCTGTGCAGTGAGGAGATGGAGAGGTGTGGTTGTAAGGTCCAGAGTTAGTTTCAATGCTGGACTTAGTAAGGAGTGTGTGTATACGGGAGACGTTTTTTGAGACTAGAATGGAAAGAGGGGGTGGTTTTGTTACTGAATGATCATTGTAGAGTCTGGGAGAAAATTATAGACTGACAGGGATGATGATAAAAAAGTGTAGATTATATATATGATGGGTGGGAAATAGACCTTCTGGAGAGAGGTAGAAAATTAAGTAGGAGTAATGTAATGAGAAAATCTGGTGACACCACAGTTCGTATCTGTAGTAAAATGCAGAATTGACAGGGAGCACAGGTTGAAGGGTGGTATAAACTGGAGTCTTACAAATGAGTAGTTTTGTGGGGTATAAAAGAGGACTGTATTAAGAAACATGATGTTATAATGGTATATTAAATGGACTATAATGGGATCTGCAGGGGAATAAAAACTAAGGGCCAGATTCAATAAAGCCTACATTAAGTGTACATTAAGTGTACACGATATGTATTAAAGTACATTCTTATTGCATTTTTGTGCCTTCTAGTCACTCAGAAAGATTACACTAAGTGTACATGTAGTCTACACTTTGTGGTAATCTTTATGAATCCTGTCAATACTTAAAACTGCAAGAAAATCAGTAGGAAAACTATAATTAGGAGGAAGAAGGCATGAATTATTGCTGTTCACTCAAAAAGGTGTACACTTAGTGTTGGTGTTATTAAATCCCAGGGATTGATGTCCTTATTTTGTAGCTTATTCTGAAACATCTGTTACTACTCTTTTTGAAACAACAACTTCCTTTACTTAAATCTCATGTCTGCATTTTAAAAATCAAAAATCTTTACTATCAACCTTTGTACTGACCCTTTTAGACAAGCCGAAGTCTTAATTTGTTTTAACTGATAATATCTTATGCAGAGATCCTCTTATCTGCTTGTTTGCAAGAGTCAATAAAAACATTAATTTGCAGATGTAACTGAATTAAGTGATCAAATCAGATTTTGGTCTTACCTCTTCTAAGCAAAGATTAATGACAAAATGAAATTAATTCCAAGGAATTTGCATAATTTAGAGCAACTTCCTTTTTCTTCCTCCTTTATTGGTAAATAAATGAAGTAAACCAATTAAATTCCTTCAGTATCCTAATAACCCTAGGCTAGTGTTTCAACATCACTACATTTCCATGGATAGGATGAGTGCAGTCTTAACGATCTTTACTCATATGCTTCTATATTAGAAATATATTTATATGGATAGATCCTGCTTACAATTATCCATAGAAATGTATTTGAGGTTAATAATTAGCAAAAATTATTTTGAAAAATAAAGGATAGACAGCACATAGTATAACAAGTACAATCAACAGGCTAATTTCAGATGAAATTCAAAATTCTTCCTCTGTAGATTCTGGAAAACTCAATTAAACTCAATAGATTAAAATCCCGTCAGAGCTTTTTCTCCAGCCATTCACTTAAACAGTGTTTATTCTTATTAATTTATGCTAAAATCCTGTTAGATTATTACATCATCCCAGCCCAGATACTTGCTTAGAAAAGTGATATGAAGGTCTTAAAATGTCATATTGAGTTTAATGAAAAATACAATTAAATGTTAATCAATGGCTATATGTCTATCAGTTGTTTCAGTATAAAGGAAAAGAAACAACCATTATAGAATTACATCACACTAAAGTGCTGAAGTATCTGAAATAATTTTGCTTTTAATCAATATTCAGACACAAACCAGATTGTTATCCATTATTTATAAACACAATATATTTTGCAAAGGGCAACTCAAAAAACACATTTTTGCCCTTTCTGGAAATGTTTTATGGCAGTATTTTTTCTATAGAGCATTTTGCATAAAGGATAGACTATTGAAGACATTCATCTCTTCCCAATTTCTTTTTGGAAATATTCTGATATTGTAAAAGGTGCCTGGAGTCTTATCTTTTCTAAATGTTGCTTACTGAATCATTTCTTTTTACAAATTTAACACAATTTTCAGATTTAGGATGAGATGATATAGTTGTATCCAAGTAGCTGTTACTTTTTAATGCTTCTGCCCTTCCCTAAAGGGGGTGGGTTTGGCATAATGATTAAGAACTTTTTTGATTAAGAACATTTCCTCATAGACACAAGGTACAAGGTTTGATTTTGAACTCATATTATTGGCTAAGCTTCAAATGTCTCTTCATGGCATTTAGCCTAGTATTTACCTATGATCCTATGAACCTTAAAGCCTATAATCATCTGTTAATAGCAGCCATTGCCTCTTCCCAAATTGTTTATTGTCAGCTGCATATAAATGTATTAGCAAGACATAGAACACTGTATGTCTCAACAAATGAGGAATAGCCAACTTTGATCAAATGTGTAGTACTAAAATACAGACTTTACTGATATGACATTAGTTTGAACACATGAATTGTAAAGATTTGGCTAAGCTAGTTGCATTGTTGGACAAATATTTAGAATAAATGGATAAAGATGATATTAAATCAAATTTAGAAAATTTAGAAATTTGACTTTATCCTTTAACACATAAAGACTGAAAATACAGAAATTTGAACTACTGTGCGCGGCTTAATAATTATAAACTCATGTTGTACACAACCCTAGGGATTCATTAACATGTGTGTACACATCATGCTGAGCCTACATATTCTGTTCATGGTAGCTCAATGAGCAGCAGTGCTCGTCAAATATGCAAGCTGCTAAGCATGGTTACTCATTCCGCAGCACCTGTTCATGGCCAGAACACCTGCTAGCAGCCATGAAAAGGTGCACAGAGGCTTGAGCACACAATACAAACAACAGAAACTCACCCCCACTAAGTGATGATGCACAGACAGCACAATACAAGGCAAGGGCAACCTGAACAACATGGTTAAGAGGTAAGTGGAGCTTAACAAGGAACCTGTAGTTTTATATATATATATATATATATATATATATATATATATATATATATATATATATATATATATATACAACAGTACTTACACTTATTGATAACTATAGAAGTAATCAAGTAATCCTATCTTCTTAGGGACACATTTACATTATAAAAATTGAATGCTAACAAAAAAAAAATGTGTGAAGCAGCTACAGTAAGAAAGGGATTAAGTGTGATACTTGTAAAACTAATTTAAATTGTTGAAGTGAGGCAACAGTTGACAAGGAAAGTAGATAAATTAGGGGATATTGCGTTTACTGCAGGTAATACATATCAGTTGTGTATCCAGAAAGTTGTATATTGTAACAAACCATGCGCTACTGTTCTTACCTGTCATGCAAAACAGCTGTGCTCAACTCTAATGCTGTTGCCCTATCCACTTCAGAAAAATACATTTTTTTGTCATTTTTGGGAACTTGTAAACATAAAAAAAAGTTAAAGTTGTTTTAGCAAAATGCATTGTTTATGAATAATACAATCGTTTAGAATGTTATAAAATATGCTGTATGGTTTCCAATATACATTTTGTGAGACACGCTCAGAAAAATGTACTCACGTGAGCATATAGAGAATGCCTACCTGCAGCCATGTTGTAGATGTATGGACCTACTCTGCCACTGTGATGTATACTGTGACAGTAATCAAATGAAATAATTTAGATCCACATAACTGATGTCTGAACATGCATTCAGGTTAAAGAATTGTAACACTTTCATTGCCTTATGTGCATGAAGGAAACAATAGTGAAGTTATAATGACAGTGTACACACCTGTGACAGTGTGGTAATGCTGACAAGAGTCACATACACCTGCGCATTCATTGCAAAAATAGTATTAATTAAAGAAAGAAGCATTTGTGGCAGCAACCTGCATGTTGTGAATTGTAGAAAGTGTGACTCTTCATATATGCTTAGAATGTATTGTACTGCAATCCAGAAGCACATGACACATACACATAACTGTCACTTTGACCAGCATATTAACATATTAATGTTCTGCTATCCATCCTAACAGTTGTGTACAGTTAACAGATGTGAAATGCATGTACTTGCAAAATGAGGGTTATGGTCATGGGATATATACTAACATGCACATAAATCAAGATAAAACTCATGTTTACTCAGTCCCTTGACAACTGAGTTCTGTGTGTAGGAATGTTAGTATGCATATTATTATGCATAGGATATATATATGCATGTGTATAACACAAATGGATAGGTAGCCCTGACAAGATTTGGGCCAAACAAAATTACATGCCAGCATTATTGTATAATGACTTTAGCTACAAGGGAAATGTATCAAATGTCAGGGTATAATTAATTGAGTATGACACGTTTGCAGGAGTGTAATCAATCGTATAACATGTGTCCTCTCTGCTGCAACTGCCACACCATACCTGTTAAAATAAATGTGTCTGTCAAAGTACACATGTGAATGCACTATAGCATAACATCATGTTTTACCTGACATTTAGCCCTGAAGTGAGCCTTGTTAAACACTGACTATTACCTGTATTGTTATAGAAAATGATTTGCATCCAAGTGAAACATTAATGTGTGTTAGAAATTGACCTGTTAAAGATTTACACTGCCTATACACCAACTGTACACTGACCTGTGATAAATGTTATCCTCTGCTTGTAGGTCAATGACTCCATTGAGTGGATGTTGGTAAAGCCAACCTTCCAGAGGCTATTTCTGTAACTTTTTGACAAAAAAGAATAAATGACAAGATCTATCTTGTAACACTGAGTACTTTCATTATACTGGGCATGCTCATAAGGCAGCACAGTGAGGACTGCAATAACATCAACTACTGAACAAAACAATAAGAAAGTGTCATAACCAAGGCCACTAACATTTTGTGAAGATTTTGCAGCATGGCAGACATCAGGAAATGATGAATAAGGCATATTTTCCTTTAAAGCCCAATACTGTAATCACAATAATGTATACATAAATGTTTGCAATGCAGATCAGTATTTTTGGGCAGCTAAATAATGCCTGTGAGCATTTTCTACTATACTGAGCAGTTACATCTTACTAGATTCAAACACATGCCTGAGCTCAGACCTCAGAGAGAGATGTATCAACCATGAATGCTACACAAAGAAGCATATCTGATGTGTCATGAAGCTCACACTTAAACAGAATACCTCACTATCTTATTGGAATGGTAATGGCTCTACTAACATGGTGTCTAAGATTTAAAAGTGGTCCTCTTACTTTGCCATATTTCCAGTCATTGGCTATGCCACTTCTGTCTGTCACAATTGTCTGACAGATATACATTAGCAGAGTCAAACACCTGCTTATCGTGCTCCACATTATACACATCTGTCTGTCAAGTACGTCTGCCATAGGAGATGGCAATGGAGGGTGTCACAAAGAATACACTTCAAGGTGTGATCTAAAAAGGCTTTTGATGGTCATTTATTCAATAAAAAATATTCTGCTGGATCAAAAGGTCTTAGCAATGTGACTGTTCAGACAAGTGTGGTTTAGTCATGTCACTATTGGTTGGGTAAGCCACTCTTATCAGTCCATATTGTTTTGCACATTTACATTCCCAGATTTGAACCAGTGTTTATATGGGTACACATGCCATAGAAGTAAGTATTAAATGCATGCATCACAGGAAAACTCTCATCACAAGTGTCAGAGAACACCTATTGAACTAGCATTAAATCCCCAATGAGTTGAAAGGGCGTTTTGACAGAACTAAAAGAGATAGAAATAAATTGATGTTGTATGTGTCACTGTGTTATGTCACTACACTCACATAATGTTGCCTTTTTTGGAGTTCAAACAATTGCCTATTTAAGTCTGCAGTCTACAGAAGTGTGTATCTGTCACACATGCCACAGGTGAAGTCAGGCCTCAACACTGAGACAGAACATATTTCAAGGCAAGGTATCATCATTGTGGTGCATATCAGTTATTTAGGCCAAAAGTAATGGAGGAGCTCTCTACCTCTGCAATTATGTACATTACAAATGTGTTGAATGCTATTCATCCATAGCACTAGAGTCAGACACACTCACTGTACTCAGTCAGTATGAGTTTTGAATATCTATCTATCAAAGTACAGAAGTTATATGACATTAAAAGAACGACATGTACTGCAAAAAAAATCTTATTATAATGATGAGATAAATCACATTTCAACAAATGGGCTCATCAGTATTTAACAAAGCAGTTGTCTGGGCTAAAATGGACAGAAAGCAGTGATAGAACTCTCTCTGATTATATATCTACACATCAGATCTGTGGGTGATGCCATAAAGGCCTACAAGTACAAACACACACACACACACACACACACACACACACACACACACACACATGAGCCTATGGATTTATGTCAAGATTCAAACTGACTACCTAACTAAAATCACAAGTTAGAGGGCATTGCATGGATCGCAAGTGCCACATGGGAGGGTTCATTACAACTGCGAGATAGTACATATCTGAAAGGATGACATCACCATTGTTTTGCTATGGCGATGTCTGTGCTAAAAGGACTTGAACATGGTGGGAGAGCCCACTCTCACTCTAAAGCTACACATCAGATCTGAGAGTGAAGCCATTCCTACTTAGCACTACAGAGACACACACACTAAAGAGTAGTCAATGACAACTGGATTCAAGTCACCTACATATCTAGTTGCATGATCTAGAGAACAAAGTAGCAACCACAAGTATCACAGGAGAAGTCTGATTACAAGAGTGAGACAGTGCACATGTGAAATGCTGACCTCATCAGTGTGTAGCAGAGAAGATGTCTTGGCTAAAACTGGAAGAAATTGATAGGGGAGGCCTCTTGCAGTGTAAATGTTTATCCTCAGTGGAAGTATACACATCAGATCTGTTTTTAAAGCCATAGTTACCTAACACTTGAAACATGCACACTCATGCTAATTCAGCACTGTTGGGCTTGAGCCAACTATTAATCTAGCTACACAATCTAGAGTACCTAGTATCAACCACATGTGTCACAAGAGAAGTTTGATTATAAGAGTGTGATAGAGCACATTTGAAAGGATGCTCTTACCAGTGTTTTGCAAGAAGATGGCTAAAACTGGAAGAAATTGATGGGAAGCCTAATCCCTGTTTAAATGTTTCAGCTGAGTGGACATGTCCACATCAGATGTGTGAATGAAGCCAGTCCTACCTATCAGCACTGAGACACACCCTCACGTTTGTCAGTCACTGCTGTATTTGAGGACTAAGTACACAATCTACAGTACACTGTACCAACCACAAGCACCACAGGAGAAGTCTGACTTTAAATGTGTGATACAACACTTTTGTAAGCATTGTTACATCAGTGTGTTGCAGAGAAGATAGTGTGCATTACAGGTTTGGATGAAAAGGAATGTGCTTGACAAGCAGAAAACAGCAATGTGTTGATCACAAGTAAGTACGTGCTGTTCATATAAATTATATATCCTATCATACATGCACATTGTGGTACTGTTAGGAATGGAATGTGGTTGTTTCACAGAAAGATAATAATCACACTTGTGAAATGCAAACATTCCTGACTGTTCAGAATAATATGATTGTAAGCAAATAGTAATCATTTGGTATATCATTTTCAATATTTCCTTATACGTGCACAATATGCGGTGCAAATTAATAACATATGGGTCAAATATATGAAAGTACACTTCTAAATACCATTCACCAAGTATGTCTGCATAGGTCCCATACCATTGTACATTATTTCCAAGTCTAATGTCTTGGAGTGCAAACATAATTTCTACTATGTATTGTTTAGACAGAATTATAGAGAAATCATCATATCTTGAGTACAACAATCCATTACAACATACACAAGTAATACAAGACACTGACATTACTTTATTTTTGTAAAAATCACTTCCTGCACAGTAGACAAGCTCATTTGCTTGGGTGATGGCAAAGTATCAGCACATTCATAATTATATTTTGAGGTTTTGAACTTAGAATGGGAATTAATAGTGGTCTATGATATTCCATGGTGACTTTCATGCAAAAAAGGAGTATAGATATGCAAACAGTTCTGATTTTGATCCAGTTCAAAACAAATTTGTGTCATCAGACAACCTATGTAAGAGATTCTATAGAAATGAGAAGTGTACTAATTGATTTTCTGACAGAGTAGCTGATGCATGGAACAGACTACCAAATTACATTAAAGTGAGTACTAGTTTAGATATTTTAAAGAACAGCCTGGATACTTATTATGGAAACAAATGTTTTGGTATATTGGCAAGCTAGAAGGGCATTAATGCCCATGGTTTAAATATTTGTATGTATGTATGTATGTATGTTAATGTTTTCTGTGTCATTATATATGCATTCATAATGATAATTGCAGTAAAATACTCATTGCATGGATAATAAAGGTGCAGACTTAGACTGTCTTCATAGCTGGAAACTGTCCATGGATTTAAGACAGGATATACTTCTCCTTATAGAATGTTTTGTTTTTGTATAGCAATATTAAGTATTACAGTCACTGTATGATGCCCCTACTTGTAGGTGCCATAATTATAAAACTGCAGAAAATATATGGCACTGCAAATAATTAATCCTAACACCTAATGTGTGTATAGCAGCAATAGTTTTAAGATGTGCTTAGTGTAATATGCTTCAGTTTGTACTCCTCTAGCAGTCTTTTTCCCTAGACTCCCCCTCTGTCTTAAACCTTCTCCACTCATATCCTGCCTTCCAACCTGTAGTTACCTGTATTGCTGATTGTTTCCTCGCTAACTTATCTTCCTTTGTCTCTACCCGCTCCGTTCACCCTGCGGGCTCAATCCGCTCCCCTATCCTACCCTCAAATCCCACCCACCCCCAGTGCCTCTGCATTTCTACCTACCTAGCCACACCCCCTCACCTCTTTCTCCAATCACAACCTCACCACCATTAACCAATGTTCTCTTTTCCCTCCATATTTCTTTTTTAACCACTCCCTTTCACAACCACTATTACCTTTGCCTTGCAATACCACACCCACTACATTTGTACTAGTAGCTAGAACTTAATATCCACCTTACAATGTATAAACTCCCCACCCTAGTACTCAAACATATCTTACTCATGCTCTCACTTCTTCCCCCTTTAATATTAGCACACCTTATAACCTCCTACGATCACCCACTACTATCACACCTTCCCAACCCAACTAAACAACGTACCTCTTCAATTCCTACCTACCAAAACCATCACATCAACATCACTTCCACACCTAGCTATCTTTTACCTAAATATCATAGGATAACCCACATAAAATATGTTCACCTAAATCCTAGAAGGCTACCCCTTCCTCAAAGTAAATATAGAAACACTGCATATCTAACCCTACTACGTTCACTAAACGATGGTGATATTCACCCAAACCCAGGTCCAATTAGCTCCTCTATAAATCATACCTTTAACCAAAACCCCACTGCTAACCCCCTACTTAAAAAACTTAACAACTCACTCTCAATAGCTAACCTCAACATACGTAGTGTTAATAACAAAACAACACAACTCCATGCTCTCTTAGAACTCTATTCCTTTGATATTATTTGTCTAACAGAAACCTGGTTAAAATCTTCAACAAAAGACACTAAAGTCATCCCTCCTGGCTATAATATCTTGTGTCTTGACAGGGTATCTAAAAAGGTGGTGGAATAGCTATCTTATTTAAATCTAGCCTTCAAATAACCTCTTTCCACCAAAAACCTCCTCAGGACTCTAATGCTGAAATTCTTATTACCAAACTTAAACTAAACTCAGTCAAATCTATCTTTATTATCTGCATCTATGTCCCCCCAGGAAAGAATATTTCTACCATTGAAAACATCCTATGTTGGCTATCACTAAACTTACCCCAAGAAACAATTATCCTAGGTGACTTAAACATTGATTGGCAATCTTGCAACAACAAGCATATTAAACTTTATGGGTTTTCTCAAACTATCACCTCCCCCACTATAATAAATAAAACTAACAAAAAAGAAAGTACCTTAGACTGGATATTCACCAACAATCAACCCCATACTTATGAAACAGGAACCCTCCCTGATGATATAAGCGATCACTTATTAACTTACATTATCAGGCTCAAAACCAACCCACCTACCCGAAACATAACTAGAACAATCAGAACCAAAAAAAACTTCAACTTGAAGCTATTTCAAAGTGAACTGAATGCATGTAATTGGTCCCCCTTAAAACACCTTTCTCTTGATGAAGCTGTAGATTTCTTTAATGCTAAGTTTCTGGCCATACTCAACTACCATGCCACCACTCGCTCTATTAGAATTAGAACTAAATCTGCCCCTTGGCTCTCAAAAGAAACTAAGCAAAAAATCCATCTCAGAAATAAAATCTGGAACAAATCTCGCTTAACTAAAAGCACAACAGATTACCAACACTACAAACAAATGAGAAATGAGACCAAAAAAGCAATAATGACCGATAAAAAAACTATTACCTGAAATCTCAGCAAACTCGCCAAAGTAACCCACAAAAGTTCTGGGCAAACATAAATCAGTTACTACAGCCAAGTAAACCTATCATACCCAACCCACAAGGCTCTGACATAAAGAATCCCAACCAAATTGCTAATGACTTTAATTCCTTTATCACCGAAACAATTCAAACTCTAGCCAGTCAACTCTCTAGCAAAAACACATATATATATCTAACGGCAACTTAAACCCACCTCCCCCGTTTCTTTTCCAACCTGTCCCAACAACTTACATTCTCTCCCTTATCAAAAAACTCAAACCATGTACTCCCTCTGCTGACCTACTACCCACAGAATACTTTTAATTAGCAGCCAAATCCATAGCCTACCTAATTTCCATACCGATCAACAGAACCATCACTGAGGGATATGTCCCTAAACTTTGGAAAGTCTCCCATATTATTCCTCTTCATAAGGGTGGAAATTCTACTGAAATCTCTAACTACTGCCCTATAGCCCTACTCTATCTGCTATTTTCTTCATACTTTCCTTTATCCTCAATTACTGTACATTATGCTAGTATTCTCCAAGAATGTCACTTGTAACAATATTTTTGTAACAATATTTTTACCATTTATGTTCTACTTACTGCATTTTTACATTTTATAACTATGTCACCAGTTATAATGTTTTCTTTTACTCTGTTATTTTCATGTATTTCTTTAATGTAAATTCATTTTAACTTTGGAGCTTATCTCCCCGGGCCTCTACTGAAAATGGACATATATCCAACTAGACTAGCCCCGTCAACAAATGTAAAATAAATAAATAAAATAAATAAATAAAAATTTGCCCTCTTAGCTGCCTGTTTGCTTTGATGAGAGATTATTTTTTTTCTTTTTGCTGTATAATTTGTTTAATCTAGGGTGTCATGAGGGTAGTTTGTTTTCGGAGTTAGTTTTGGACTTACTTCTGGTAGGCACAGCAGCCTCTATGCAGCCATTTGACATGGTTATACAGAGTTTTAGTAAACAATTCTACATCGGCTGCTGTGTTTTCTGGATTTGGTGGGGCAGAGAAATTTGACAAATGATCACTTAATAAAAGGTAGTTTGTCTTGGAATAGTTCCTAACTGTTACTGGGTCCCAGTCTAAAGAAGGATAATTAAAGTCCTCCAAAAGTATGGCATTAGGATGGATGGTGAATGTCTCCAATAGGTTTAAGTATGTGCTATGAGTTTCATGGGACATAGAGGGTGGCCTATAGCTTGCTAGAATATGGTACGGGATTGTGTCTATGGTGACCTGCATGTGGAGAAACTCCAACTCATCATCCTGTTTTACCAACCTATTGTATGGTTGTTATTGGTATATATAGAGACATTTCCAGCTTTAGTCCCTGTTTATGCAGCTACTGGTCTAAAAGTGTGGAAAGCACTGAAACCACAAACTGCTGGTGTACTCTCTGAAGATTAAAACCATGTCTCAGTAACTGCAGAGATGTCTATATTCTCTAGGGTGAGGAGGGATTGGAGGGAGTTTAGCTTTTTTGTTTAGGCTCCTGGCATTTAGCAGCAACACCTTGAGGTTCAGTTGAGTTGATTTTGCTGTGTTGTTAGGTTTGTCAATTTGGCATTGCCTAAAAAAGGCTCTATGGGGATGGATAAACTTTTACCAGTATTCAAAAGCCTAGACAGGACAGGTGCAAACCATCCCTGACAAACCAGCATGGATTGTTAACCATGTCTTCCCATGCTGACAAATACTGGATCCCCTTAGAATGACATCAGAAACCCAGGCAATTGTTAAAATTAATCATCTTTTTTGCGGCATCATTCTTGCGGAAAGTAATACATTGCTTAGTGCTAGTCTCATACGACAGAGCTCTATTATGTCTCTCTTCATATAGTCTGGTAAGGTACATCTCAGTTAATTTCAACCTACATGGACTATGATGGAATCATACTGGTACCTGTGGTGCAGTGACTTGAGTGCATGTATAATTTGGCAGATCCTGTCTCCAGATAGGCAACTAACCATTACCACCTCCTTGTTCAGCCTGGTTAGAGGGGCATTGGTGTGTCTTACAATGGAGTCCCCTATGACTAGAGCACAAGGAAGTGTGTTTGCTTGCCCTATGGGCTTTGTATTAGGGGCTCCACTGTTTGAGGCTGTATGTATGTTGTTACGTGTTGCTTTATTACATTTAAGTGCCTCGATATGTTTTGGTCTATGTGTGTGTGTTGTGTGCAATGTGTGGGGAGTGTTGTGTGTATGGTTTTGACAACATTAAGTGTGCTTTCATGTGAGAGTTTAGCCTCCAATGACATTGTGTATGTACACCTGTCACATGCTGTATCCATTTATTTAAGGATTAAGTGTTTATTAGTAAACATGAGACAATTACTACATTGTCTCAAACTACCCATATCCACCAGACTGGCTGCAGAGAAATTAGGAAATTGCATAGCCTGCTGTCTGGTCCTTTAATTGATGAGCTATATTGGTATGGCATACAGTAATAGAAGGCTATAAAGGGTAGAAATTAACTAGACTTCAATGTGAATAAAATACTATTATTTTTATTAGTTAAAACACATCACATAAGCGCGTTCATCTCTCATGGAGACTTCTTCAGATAAAATACACTCACATTCATCATCTTGTTTATAAACTAGCTGAAGTTCATCAACCAATCATAAAATGCTAGTAATTAAAAAAATCACCATAACCAGAACTTCAAAAACCATAAAACACAGCACAATGGGGCTGGAACCTCGGAAATGATCCACCAGCGTTGAAAAATCCAAGTTTTAATATTGATGCAGTAAAAAACATACAAATACAATCCACAATGCGTAAGCGCTTTCGTTTGGCCTCTGCCAAACTTTTTCAAACGGTTACCAAACAGTTTCTCATTCTATATATAAACTTGACCTGTTAATTAATCAATTTAAGTTACGTTCTTTTTAAAGCTGTATATTAAAATTATACATTAACCAATAACTTAGTAAAATACTGTAGAAACAGAAATATTTAAAATATAAAATGGTTATGCAGTGCTGTGACATGTAACTATAACAAATAAATATAACAAGTCAAAATGTCAAATATGTTGAACGTGCCTTCCGCTGTGTAAAGCGAAACAGTGTTGTTGCTCTAGATAAATTTTGTTGATAATTTGTCTAGTTTTCATGATCTTCATTGAATGTGTTTTTGTATGTACAATATTTATGTATATACAGTATTTTTAATACAATGTCTTTAAGTGTTCTTCCTACACTATTTTACGACAGAATGTGTAATGCGTTTAAGTTATATCTCAACCCTAATGTCTCCTAGTTTATTTATTGCAGCTTAAGGTAGTGACAATGGAGAATGGTGACCGAAAAGTTAATATTCACGTACAAATAATGTGTACTATTTACAAGTTGTATGTTATGGTATGAAGCTATTCGTAATTCCTATAACTATATTGATTAAGATGTCCTTATATTTTAAACCATATAAGTGCATATGTAAATATGACCACCTGGTTAGTTTTGTTTAAATTTTATTAACCAAAATTAAAATTAATAATGGTGGGACCTGAAATGAATTTAATTATGTGTATTTAAAAATATAAAATCTTTATTTTAATAAAATGTTCAAGAGTTTTGAATGTTAAAATTGTTGGCTTAAATGTATAGATATGTGTAGTCTTATAAAGTATCTAAGTGATATACCAATAATTAATAAATAATAAATAATAAATAATTAATAAATAGTAAATAGATAGACGAAATTATGTTTAATATACACAAATATATAAATACCATATAAATACCATCAAATTTATAAAATTTATTGAAAATGTATATATGAAAAATATTAAATAGTAAATATATAAATATATAAATATATAAATGTGTAAATATTCTATAACATTTTTTTCTTTTGTCTTTGTATTCATTGTAGTGTTTTCCATATTCTTTTTTACATGAGTATATAGTCTTTACCGTGATAACGATTTTAATTTTAGAATACTACTGATGGAAATATGGTTGTTCATTCCCGGCCAATTATTAGAATTTAATCTTAATTGCCATTCTAACTCTGATTTTTCCAATACAGGCTGCCATGTTCCACCCCTCATATCTGGTATTATTACATCCAATACTACAAATTTGAAAGAATGTTCAGGATACATTTTTATGTGCTTTGCCAGGGCATTAAATTCACATCCATCCCTGATGGCCCTAACATGTTCACCTATTCTCTCCTTAAATTTCCTTTCAGTCTTTCCCACATAAAACATTGGACAACTTATACAAAGACCACAATATACTACTCTTTCAGTTGAGCAGCATGCTTTATGTTTCAAGGTTATCTTGGTATTTGATATTAGTATTTCCGAAGTTTCAAAAACATATCTACAATATTTACACTTTCCACATCTAAATGTTCTTCCCCTCCCCTTTTTCCTTTGTGATTCAAAGAAGTTTTTTATATTCTTACCTTTTCTATAAATAATAGTTGGTTTTTCATCTAGAACATTATGAAATGATGTGTCATTCATAAGAACCTGCCAATTCTTTACTAAAATGCTTCTTACCCTATTACTGTGGAGACTGTATTTTGTTATAAATGAACTCTTGTATTTCTGTTCTTTGTTAGTGTTGTTGTTGTTAATCATTTCGTTTTCTTGGATCGTTTGCCTTCTTGTTTCATTTTGTTGGTTATCAAATACCATAGAGGGTGCACTATTAGGTAATAATTCTGTTACTCTATCGCTATTATGGCATAACAAAGGTTTGTAATCTAAATCCTTGCGTTTTGTTACTACCTCAACCATTACCTTAGTAACTAGATAATCTGGTTACCCTCTATTGAGAAACATGTTAGCCAAACAGTTGCATTCATTTAAAAAATCATCCCATTTGCTCACCATCCTTGCCGCCCTTACAAATTGGCCTTTTATTACGGCCTTCTTTTGTGTAAACGGGTGGCAGCTACTGTAATGCAGTAATGTGTTACTATATGTTTTTTTTTTTGAAATATTTCTGATTTGAAACTGTCTTTATCCTTTTTTAATAATACATCAAGATATGAAATCATTTCTTCATTATAATTTGCTGTAAACTTTAAAAATGACGTTGTATTGTTTATATAAATAATAAAATCATTGATCGTGTCCTTGCTTCCTTTCCATAAAATAAAAATGTCGTCTAAAAAACGTAAATACAATTTACAGTATTTAAAAAATTCAGAACAAAAAACATTTTCAAGTTCCCATATGTACATTACTATGTTAGCATACAAACCACCGCAAGCGGACCCCTTCTTTTTGAAGACAGATATTTTTATTAAAATATATAAAATTGTTTATCAAAACAATATCTAACAATTGGTGTAAATTGATTGTGTTTTGACTTAAGCCTTTTTCAGTCAGATAGCCATTAAACCAGTGAATACCCTCATTGTGTGGAATTGTAGAATAAAGGTCTTTCACATCAATAGTGACTAAAATGTCATTTTCATTAAATTCGACATTATTCATAATTGTCAAAAAATGCCAAGAGTCTTTTAATAAATGTTTTTCTGACTGTATAAATTTCTTCAAGGTACTATCTATAAATTTTGCTATGGGGTATGTAATGGACCCCTGCGCGTCAACTATTGGTCTAAAAGGTGGTTGTTCTATACTTTTGTGAAGTTTTGGAACTCCAACAAATGCTGGTGTCCTAGGATTGTCCATATTTAAATAATTAAATTCATCTACAGTTAGGTCCCCGTCAATAAATAAATCATATAAGATGGTCTTAATTCGTCTATAGGCTATGTTCATCTCATTTATAGAACTCTTTGAATATGTGTCACTGTTTAAAATATTCTCCATAATTAAGTTATAGTCACTAACATTAATAACTGCTAATCCCCCGCCCTTGTCAGGTTTTATAAACCTGATTGTTTCCATATTACTTAAACTCAATAACATGTCTTTTTCTGTTTTTGATAAATTATATCCTAAATTACTATGATTACTACCCGTAATTGATCTGAAATCCAATTCACACATTTTTTCAAATGATTCTATTGTCGGGTGTAATGGCGGGTTGAAAGAACTAGTGATATATAATGGTTTTACGATTTCTTCACTATCCTTAAACATGTCTAAAATTCAATTTTCTTGTGAACATTTTCAAATCAATTATACTCTGTACTATATCCAGTTTTTGACTTGGAACAAATGTCTGGCCATGAGATAACAAGTCACATATGTCGCTGCCTAAGTTAATATCTGAATAATTGTAAACCGCAAAGTCACCCTTTTTATTGTGGTGTAAAATGGAGGCATGTGTGTCATTTAAGTCTAATACTTCCCCCTCCACGATCCCCTCTGTCCTTGATATCTCCCCCTCGTGTATGTTCCACGGTTGTTCTGCTGATACTGTTGACCAAAATTCTTCTGTTGATTCGTCTGCTGGTTCAACTGTTGGCGTTGTTGTAGCATTTCTGATCTCCAAAGTGGGGGAAGCAAAGCTTCCCCTAAAAAATCATTATTCTCATCACAGAATTCAACAATAGTAGTGGGTACATCATCATTATTGAAGTTATTCTTATTGTATTTTCCAAAACTAATCTTATTTCCCCACTGTTGTGAAGGGGGGGTTGAGGGTATGCGCTTCCTTGACCATATGCATCTACATCACGATCAGGTTTTTTTGCCTTTCTCTCCCTGATTATTTTTATTTTTTCATCAATGGATGTAAAAATCTGACGATAATCAAAGTCAAAGTTACTAAATGCTGAATCTGTTTTTATTTTTTTGTCCAATTCACCTGCTTGTTTAAATAACTTGTTTAATGTAGAATTGTTGTCATCTATAACCAGTCTCATATAGTCGAAGCCAAATTTGTCAAATAACTTTAAAAGTTCTATGTGCAACGGTGTGTTAGCAGATAACCCAGTGGGAAATCTCCAAACACGCAAACCTTTGGGCACTACGTTTTTCTTGATGCATTCCTGGAAGTATAAGTTGTCCATTTGTATTCTTTTTATTTTTAACAAAAGATAATCTAATTCACTTAGTTTATCTGTCACAGACTCTACAGTACCTGTTGTACGTTTTCCATTCACGTGAAAACCATTTGTTGTATACATCCACTTCAAAAATTCTTCCGATGGTTCTGAAGGTCGTCCAAGTGAAGTTGAAGGTTGATTTTCAAGTTCACCCTCCCTCATGTTGTCTGCCAATGAATTATTTGCCAAATGAACATCAGCTTCATCTCCGGAAATGTCCACAAAAGGGTTGTTGTGCATAGTTAAGTTTGAGCATTGTGATAAAGAACGTAGCTCAAGCCTGTCCATCCTGTTATTAAGTTTCTCTAAAAGGCACAAAATAGAACTCAATGTAACCTCAAATGAGGATTTGGGTGAAGTTTCCGCGTTGTTCCCTGCTGAATCCATGCTGCTGTAACCAAACCAGAAAAATCACGATAACCAGAACTTCAAAAACCATAAAACACAGCACAATGGGGCCGGAACCTCGGAAATGATCCACCAGCATTGAAAAATCCAAGTTTTAATATTGATGTAGTAAAAAACATACAAATACAATCCACAATGCGTAAGCGCTTTCGTTTGGCCTCTGCCAAACTTTTTCAGACGGTTACCAAACAGTTTCTCATTCTATATATAAACTTGACGTGTTAATTAATCAATTTAAGTTATGTTCTTTTTAAAGCTGTATATTAAAATTATACATTAACCAATAACTTAGTAAAATACTGTAGAAACAGAAATATTTAAAATATAAAATGGTTATACAGTGCTGTGACATGTAACTATAACAAATAAATATAACAAGTCAAAATGTCAAATATGTTGAACGTGCCTTCCGCTGTGTAAAGCGAAACAGCGTTGTTGCTCTAGATAAATTTTGTTGATAATTTGTCTAGTTTTCATGATCTTCATTGAATGTGTTTTTGTATGTACAATATTTATGTATATACAGTATTTTTAATACAATGTCTTTAAGTGTTCTTCCTACACTATTTTACGACAGAATGTGTTATGCGTTTAAGTTATATCTCAACCCTAATGTCTCCTAGTTTATTTATTGCAGCTTAAGGTAGTGACAATGGAGAATGGTGACCGAAAAGTTAATATTCACGTACAAATAATATGTACTATTTACAAGTTGTATGTTATGGTATGAAGCTATTCGTAATTCCTATAACTATATTGATTAAGATGTCCTTATATTTTAAACCATATACGTGCATATGTAAATATGACCACCTGGTTAGTTTTGTTTAAATTTTATTAACCAAAATTAAAATTAATAATGATGGGACCTGAAATGAATTTAATTATGTGTATTTAAAAATATAAAATCTTTATTTTAATAAAATGTTCAAGAGTTTTGAATGTTAAAATTGTTGGCTTAAATGTATAGATATGTGTAGTCTTATAAAGTATCTAAGTGATATACCAATAATTAATAAATAATGAATAATAAATAATTAATAAATAGTAAATAGATAGACGAAATTATGTTTAATATACACAAATATATAAATACCATATAAATACCATAAACTTTATAAAATTTATTGAAAATGTATATATGAAAAATATTAAATAGTAAATATATAAATATATAAATATATAAATGTGTAAATATTCTATAAATGTTTTTTCTTTTGTCTTTGTATTCATTGTAGTGTTTTCCATATTCTTTTTTACATGAGTATATAGTCTTTACCGTGATAATGATTTTAATTTTAGAATACTACTGATGGAAATATGGTTGTTCATTCCCGGCCAATTATTAGAATTTAATCTTAATTGCCATTCTAACTCTGATTTTTCCAATACAGGCTGCCATGTTCCACCCCTCATATCTGGTATTATTACATCCAATACTACAAATCTGAAAGAATGTTCAGGATACATTTTTATGTGCTTTGCCAGGGTGTTAAATTCACATCCATCCCTGATGGCCCTAACATGTTCACCTATTCTCTCCTTAAATTTCCTTTCAGTCTTTCCCACATAAAACATTGGACAACTTATACAAAGACCACAATATACTACTCTTTCAGTTGAGCACATGCTTTATGTTTCAAGGTTATCTTGGTATTTGATATTAGTATTTCTGAAGTTTCAAAAACATATCTACAATATTTACACTTTCCACATCTAAATGTTCTTCCCCTTCCCTTTTTCCTTTGTGATTCAAAGAAGTTTTTTATATTCTTACCTTTTCTATAAATAATAGTTGTTTTTTCATCTAGAACATTATGAAATGATGTGTCATTCATAAGAACCTGCCAATTCTTTACTAAAATGCTTCTTACCCTATTACTGTGGTGACTGTATTTTGTTATAAATGAACTCTTGTATTTCTGTTCTTTGTTAGTGTTGTTGTTGTTAATCATTTCGTTTTCTTGGATCATTTGCCTTCTTGTTTCGTTTTGTTGGTTATCAAATACCATAGAGGGTGCACTATTAGGTAATAATTCTGTTACTCTATCGCTATTATGGCATAACAAAGGTTTGTAAACTAAATCCTCGCATTTTGTTACTACCTCAGCCATTACCCTAGTAACTAGATAATCTGGGTACCCTCTATTGAGAAACATGTTAGCCAAACAGTTGCATTCATTTAAAAAATCATCCCATTTGCTCACCATCCTTGCCGCCCTTACAAATTGGCCTTTAATTACGGCCTTCTTTTGTGTAAATGGGTGGCAGCTACTGTAATGTAGTAATGTGTTACTATATGTTTTTTTTCGAAATATTTCTGATTTGAAACTGTCTTTATCCTTTTTTAATAATACATCAAGATATGAAATCATTTCTTCATTATAATTTGCTGTAAACTTTAAAAATGGCGTTGTATTGTTTATATAAATAATAAAATCATTGATTGTGTCCTTGCTTCCTTTCCATAAAATAAAAATGTTGTCTAAAAAACGTAAATACAATTTACAGTATTTAAAAAATTCAGAACAAAAAACATTTTCAAGTTCCCATATGTACATTACTATGTTAGCATACAAACCACCGCAAGGGGACCCCATTGCCACCCCTTCTTTTTGAAGATAGATATTTTTATTAAAATATATAAAATTGTTTTTCAAAACAATATCTAACAATTGATCATGTAAATTGATTGTGTTTTGACTTAAGCCTTTTTCAGTCAGATAGCCATTAAACCAGTGAATACCCTCATTGTGTGGAATTGTAGAATAAAGGTCTTTCACATCAATAGTGACTAAAATGTCATTTTCATTAAATTCGACATTATTCATAATTGTCAAAAAATGCCAAGAGTCTTTTAATAAATGTTTTTCTGACTGTATAAATTTCTTCAAGGTACTATCTATAAATTTTGCTATGGGGTATGTAATGGACCCCTGCGCGTCAACTATTGGTTTAAAAGGTGGTTGTTCTATACTTTTGTGAAGTTTTGGAACTCCAAAAAATGCTGGTGTCCTAGGATTGTCCATATTTAAATAATTAAATTCATCTACAGTTAGGTCCCTGTCAATAAATAAATCATATAAGATGGTCTTAATTCATCTATAGGCTATGTTCATCTCATTTATAGAACTCTGTGAACATGTGTCAC
Organism: Protopterus annectens; assembly: GCF_019279795.1. Taxonomy (NCBI): domain Eukaryota; kingdom Metazoa; phylum Chordata; order Ceratodontiformes; family Protopteridae; genus Protopterus; species Protopterus annectens. The sequence goes on along the minus strand of NC_056745.1, from coordinate 690,523,969 downwards.
TGTTTAAAATATTCTCCATAATTAAGTTATAGTCACTAACATTAAAAACTGCTAATCCCCCGCCCTTGTCAGGTTTTATAAACCTGATTGTTTCCATATTACTTAAACTCAATAACATGTCTTTTTCTGTTTTTGATAAATTATATCCTAAATTACTGTGATTACTACCCGTAATTGATCTGAAATCCAATTCACACATTTTTTCAAATGATTCTATTGTTTATAAGTTTATATATAGAATGAGAAACTGTTTGGTAACCGTTTGAAAAAGTTTGGCAGAGGCCAAACGAAAGCGCTTACGCATTGTGGATTGTATTTGTATGTTTTTTACTACATCAATATTAAAACTTGGATTTTTCAATGCTGGTGGATCATTTCCGAGGTTCCGGCCCCATTGTGCTGTGTTTTATGGTAATTAAAAAAAATCCCCTGTGTTAAAGGTGTACAAAGCACCTATTCTAATCACCAGTACTTGCAAAAATATTTTTCAAAATAGAATAAACTACGAAACATAAATAAAAATACATAAAAAATCATGTTGCATTCCTTAAAATTTATGTTAACAAATCTGCCTTTTCACTCAGTATGAGTTTGAGAGATACTTGGTCGTTCAGACCTGGGGGGGGGGGGTGATGCATTTAGTTGCAACTGCCAGACACGTTCTCTTTTTAACAAATCTTTGCCAATCACCCCTCCCCCCCGGAATGAATCTGCATTTTTTCAGTATACCAAAGCTAAACTTAACAAAATTACTTCACACAACAGAGTGTCTGTACAATGCATTAACTTCCTTTTTCTTCCTTATCTTATAAAAGTGCTCATAAATTCATGATTTCAAAGTTCTCTCTGTTTTTCCAACATAGTATCCTGAACAGCTGTCACATTTAACTAGGTACACTAGTTTGTTGCTATTACAATTCCCTTTCACAAAGGAAACCTTGGTATGCAAAACATTGTCCAAAAACATTGTTTTCTCTTTCATAATGTACATACAATATGCACAACTAACACAAGATGTGGTACCAGTACCCACATTTTTGTCTGTTTGTTTAACCTTTTCTAAAATATATTTATTGTCTGGCAGTTGCGGTTAATTTCTACATTTTTTTTACTGGTTTGGTGAAGTCTGGGCTTTTTTTTTTAGTTAATTAAGGCTATAAAGGTGCTTTGTTTGGGAGGGGGCTGGAGGCAGACTAAGCTATAAAATACTAAATTTAACTTTGCTGCCACTCAATTGCAACTAGCTGCTCTAAGCTTGTCAGTGTACAAGGTATTTTCTCTATATTTATTACTATACAGGGTACTGCTTTATGGACACTTCTAAAGGGAAAATGTACTTCTAGATGTGTGCGTCTGGACAGGGCACTTACACGGTGAGCAGCTCCATGCAAATGTGCCAAATTTATACCATCAGTGGAAGTACAGAAAACTGACTAATGAGCCCTGTGGCCAATAAAACAACTACACTTAGAGCTATTTATTCTGCTCCCCAACTCAGATAAACCAGGAAAACCCCTACTGTCACTAGATGAATAATCCCAGACTTACTAATGTAAAAGCACAGTAAAAGAGTGGATTGAAATGCTACTTAAATTTAAGGAATAACAATAAGTAATTCAAGATAGCAGTGTAAGTTAAACAACTTATAAAAGTGTGATTATTCAATAAAAGTACTTCACTTTGTAGAAATGAGCCAAGAGTCACTTAACTGTGCAGAATTTATAATGGCACGAAAAACAAGGTAAGCTGATTAATAAGCCTTCCAGCCAATAAAACAACTACATGCAGGAATCTCTAGTGTGTTTCCCTAACCTATTCAGAAAAGGCTAGCACCCACTGCCAAAAGATGGAAAATCATCTGTCCTCTTGATGTAAAAACAGAGAAAAGAGCTTGCTAGTGTGTACAAATACACTACCTTATCCAGCTAGATAATAAATTCAGAGTAAATAAACCAATAAAACAGACAATGAGAGGCAATAAAGCTCAATTTACAATAAGGATGGGCAACTTAAAAATCAGCAAGTTTAAAAAGCAGATATAGGAATGAAACTGTGGGTTGGAAAAATAGCCAACAGGGAGTCAGCAACAGTGCATGTAGTTTTTGCAGGCCTTGAGTCTTACCAGAAAAGACAAGGCCACAGATATACTCTTTGTATTTAAGTAACATTGAAGAAACAAATTAACCAATGAAGAAAGGATATGAAATGTAGAGCCTGGGTAAATTAAGTCTCTATCTACCACTTAGAACAAAATACCAGGCCAAACAGATTTCTCAAAACAGAAAACAAAATGGAACAGGTAAAACAGAAAGCAGTTCTATTAGTTTAAGCAACTCGTGGACAAAAAAGAGATTACTTTCCTTACCAGCAGGGAATCACCAACAGTACTGTAGCACAGTTGAGTTAAGTACATTTGCACAAAAATAACAATACTAGAGCTGTCAAATGTATAGTCTTCAATTTTAGCCATAGGACATGAGATGTCATCCACTGTCACTCAACATTGGTGCACAATGCCAAGTATCACCCCAATGCTGAGGACAAAAATTGAGAACTTTTTTTATGGGCCATCTCTAGACATCTGTTTTGTGTATGATTCTATTTTTTGACCAGATTAAATATGTGAAAAAGGGAAGGACAGGACAATGGTGAAAATGTAGGGCAATCAGAGGGAAGGACACAGGAGGAAGGAATAAAGGGCCATGCAGGATAGTGGTGGGACAGCATGATAGCTATCCACTTCTTCACATGATAAATGTATACCTGTATCAAGAATTTTATGAATTTGGATAGTCACCATATCAGGGCTGGGTGACAACAACAGCACCAAAAGAGTGTATCAAGCAGACACATAGATGAAGTGAAGAGCTATGTGTGGGACATTTGTTTTTTTTTTGTTTTTTTTGTGGGACAGGCGCTCATTTATTTATTGGATTTATTTATTTGTTTTACTTTTTGTAGAGAGAAGACTGTTGGGGAAGGTAGTCAGGAATAATAGACTAACGTAGATAGAGTCGGTGTAGGAGCAGGTGCAGTCGTACAGGATATAAAAGACAAACAGGGATGGACACAAAAGTGTGAGGGACACCATGATTTGGGTTAGGAAAATAACACTGGAGGCACATCTACGTCAAGCATGAGCACAGTGAGAATCTACTCTTCACCCTCAGAACTGTCATCACTGTTGTCTGTCTCCTGTTGCAGGTCTCAGTTAGTGCTGGACAGGCCATCAATTTTGCAATTCAATACAGGACTTCTTCTGCTCTGCCAATTTGGGCACTGTGCCCCCCCCCCTCCACAATGTCCTCTATCAGTCCTGCCAACTGCTGCTAGGAGATAAAATCACCACCTCTTCTAGTACTACTCCTGGGGGTATCACTACACCAGCACCTGGGGTAGAGCTACCTGATACAGTTAGAGCAGGTAGCAGAGACACTGTGGAGGCAATACTGACAGGTTATGACCCAGATGTACTGGGTGTCTGTACTGCCTGTGGTGGTGCCACTGCAACCACTTGATGAGGTGTGGTGGGTCAGTCCCCAGTGGTTGGTATAGGCCCATTTGTATTGCAGCAGCAATGTTTACACACACAGAAAAAAAAAATTAAGGTTGGGATAGAGAAAACATGTATAATATCAATGCAATGTCAGATACATATTTCAAAATCTAATCAAATGAAACACAACTGTGATAGACTTTTCCACATCCAGATATGATGTGAAGGCATTAATGTGACATAAGATATATCAGTCTAACTGCTATTATAAATAATGTGGAAACAGGTGACTGTGGCACATCTGATATATATATATATATATATATATATATATATATATATATATATATATATATATATATATATATATTCCAAGTAAATATATCCTGTTACAAAATTGGAATGTTTAATGTTATTTAGTATTGCAACAATAATTCTTAGATACTATCCTGTAATAAAAGATAATTGTTTCTGCTGGAGTTAAACATACACAAACACACACACACACACACACACACACACACACACACACACACACACACACACACACACACACACACACACACCTAAGCTGATTTACACATTGCCTAATGCAAGGATGAAGAGCTATTGAAGCATGAGTGTATGCTTGATATATAGGTAAGGTATGCCTACTTAGTTGTGTTGGTCGCAAGCTCATGTTGACTGATTAAAGAAAAACACAACACCAGCTACCTGGTAAAAAGATGGCTCTGAACAAAAAACAGTCAAGTGAGAAAAAACATCTGAGCCAAATCACCACGGCTGATCAAAATCCACTTTAATGATAAAGTCACACCAAAAAAGTAAGAGCTTTCATGATCAAACTGACCACTTCATCAGACTAAGAACATTTAGTAATACACTTGCTTTTAAGCACATGCTTTAATTAAACCATCAATTAATCAATTATACAATCAATCATTTCATATACAAAAATATATATATAAAAATTATAAAAACATCTCAACGAACATAAAATACATATATAAACATACTAATGTCTCAGTGTCCTAGCCTTTAAGAAGGGTTTTAAGGAGACAGCTTCATTAATACCAGGTGGTGTGTGTGTATTTAATCTAAGGATCCCTCTTTGATCTGCAACTTCAGTTTGATTTTTCATATCGCCACCCCTCACACCTTCCTGTAAAATCACTGAAACTATAAATTTAAAATAATGTGAGTCACCTTTCACCTCTATATGCTTAAATAAAGCATTTGTTTCCTTTTTTATTGAGAATGTCTCTATAGTGCTCCTGTATGCGTTCTTTAAGTATACAATTCATCTTCCCTATATAGTAAACATTACAAATTATGCAGAATGCAAAATATACTGTATTTATGTCCTACAATCAGCATAATACTTGGCCTGCAACTCAAAATGTAAATATGAATGAACAAAGGTCGTGCAAGAATATATATACTTGCAGGCTGAAAATTCCTGCAAGTATAGGTACCTTTTCTCTGAGAGATACTGTTTAGTCTATCATTCCTGGCCCAATAACATAGATGGCGTTTCAAGGACTCCTTGTTTTTAAATGCAAAGTTCGGTGTATCATCTAAAAACATCTAAGTCTCCTATAGTTTTTAGAATATTCCAATTTCTTTTAAAAACATCACAGAAAATACTAATGTCACAACTATATGTGAGGGGAAACCTAAGTTTGTTGTTGCCCCTATTACTCACATATGGCATGCTGTTTCCTCTCTCAGAGAAATAAGCTCTGCCTCTAGTGTTTCTTTCTCTAATCAACTCTATCACATAGTTATCAAACATGCTTTTGGGGAACCCCTTCTCATAAAAATCCATTCTTAGATTATCCAATGCTAATTCAAGCTGTGATTCATCATTGTGTAGTCTCATTAGTCTAAGGATTTGTCCTTTTACCACATTATTCCCAGTAAATTTCGGGTGCATGCTGCCCCTATGCAACAGGGCATTCCTTCTAGTGGGTTTGTTGTAAATACTTGTTTGAATTACTAATATATCAGATTTTATCAATTCAACATCTAAAAAGTCTATTTTTTTCTAATGAAACTTTACTAGTAAATTTCAAGAAGGGGTGGTGCCATGTAGATATTCCATAAATAAATCAAGTTCATCATGTGTGCCCCCCTACAAAAAGAACATGTCGTCCACAAACTGGGTATACCAAATCAAGTTTTTCTTATTTTCTTCTTTATCCAAAAATTAGTTACATTTCCATTCAACCAACACAAGATTGGCATAGCTATTGGCACAAGGAGTGCCCATAGCCACGCCAGTCTTTTGAAGGTAAAACTCATCTCTAAAACTGAATAAATTATTCTTTAAGATAATCTCCAGTAATAAACATAACAGGTTAATTCTGTCATTAGTGTAGTAATTTTTTTTAATTCAATAAACTTCTAATCTTTTAAATCCCCCAAGTATTGGGAATGACTGTAAACAATGAAACAATATCCAATGTGACAAAGAAATATTGACCAGTGATACCCTTAGTCTCATTGTACAACATTTCCAAAAATTTTCAGTCTTAAAGATTTTACAGGAAGGTATGAGGGGTGGCGATATGAAAAATCGAACTGAAGTTGCAGAACAAAGATGGAGCCTTAGATTAAATGCACACACACCACCTTGTATTAATGAAGCTGTCTCCTTAAAATCCTTCATAAAGGCTAGGACACTATGACATTTATATATTTATATATGTATTTTATGGTCATTGAGATGTTTTTATAATTTTTTTATATATATTTTTTGTATATGAGATGATTGATTGTATAATTGATTAATTGATGGTTTAATTGAAGCATGTGCTTAAAAGCAAGTGTATTACTAAATGTTCTTAGTCTGATGAAGCGGTCAGTGTAATTGTGAAAGTGCTTACTTTTTTGGTGTGACTGTATAATTAAAGTGGATTTCGATCAGCTGTAGTGATTTGGCTCAGCTGTTTTTTCTCACCTGACTGTTTTTTGCTCAGAGCCATCTCTTTACCAGGTAGCTGGTGTTGTGTTTTTCTTTACGTTTTTACTTTTTTCACCAGTCCTGAACATGGCTGAGGGCTCTAATGTAGATATGGAATCAACTGCTGTTGGCAGTGCTGCATTACATTTACAAGCTGAAAGCTTAGACTGGATTTTATGCATGTAAGTTAATCCATTAGTGAACCAACCAGTTTTTCCAGAAGGGGAGAATGTTAATATTGAAGAAAACATGCAATTGCATTTTAGGGAACAGTTTAGAGCGTATGAAAATAAACTGTATAAATTTAAATGTCTGCAATGACAGAGATTTTATCTTGAGGCCACTTTACATTATAAGATTGTGCCCAGAAACTTACGAGTTCTAACCATGCCTACCTATGGGGATTTATATCCCGAGCTACTAAAAAATGGCAATGAATGAATCTACATTTAAGTTCTGATTATATGAACCTACTAATAGATTTCTTTTTGCCACAAGAAAAGGAGCTAATAAAAGAACTAAGGGGTTTGTATATGCATTTAAAAAACATCTTCCCTGCAGACATTATACTTGATAGAATTGATCTATTGCATGAACAAATATCTGGATATGACAAACGTCTTCAAAACGGAAAATTGAAAAAATTTCAACTAGATATGAATGACTTCCAAAGTGGGATGGTCTTTGCCTGGCCGAGGTAAGACTCCAGCAATAAAGATCATCTAGTCAAACCACCTACCACACATCCACCTACGGTGAGCAGAGAGGTGGATGAGGAAATAAATGTGGGAGTAAACACTATTGAGAAGACCCCCACATCAGAACCGGTGCAAAACATTGTGAAGAATACACAGAAGGTGAGTACCACTGCAGATAACAGAGGCATTAAATCCAAACATACTACCCCAGTAAATCCTTTTTCTGAAGATGTAGGATGGCAAAAGGTGACACAAATAGTGCCGTTCCACTTGCAAGAGCCGCTACCTATCAAAGAGAAGTCGAGGAGCTGAGGGCAGAAAAGCAAAGCCCCAGACAGGCAGGATGGGTTGAGGATGCAACAGAGACTCACATGAAGCAAGACCTCAAAGGTTTGGTTCTAAATATTTCTAGTATATTATTCACTGAAGCACAGACATCTGCATTAAGTAAAGGATTATCTTTTATTCCATCACAAAGAACTGACTTAGCGGATATTTTACAAGAGTTAAGACTGTTTGCAAGGACTTTGACTTTAAAAAACATTTTTAAAACTACTGATAGTGTAAGTCAAATGTATACTAAACCCAGTACTTTTATGCCTAAAATGTATCCAGTTGTTGATATGTTTGTCTCGGTTTGTGACTATGAAATTAGAAAACTTTTTGATGAAGGTACTGCATGTAATCATTGTAACTTGAGTAAAGCAGAAAGTAATACATTGTTTGAGTTGAAGTCTCTGCAATCAATTTAGATAAGGCCTGCTGACAAAGGGGGAGGAGTGGTTGTGCTTGATAAAGGTTTGTATATTGCACAGATGCAGCTGCTATTAAATGAAGAGGATACTTACCAAAAAATAACTCGCTTACAGGCCAAGGGAATAACAGATAGAATATCTGTCATTTTATTTGATCTTTTAATTGGAGGGATGATTTCTGAAGAATTGTTTAAGTACTTTATTGTTGAGACTCCTTTATAACCCATTATATATGGGTTGCCTAAATTACATAAGAACTTGAGAACTCCCCCCATGAGACCCATTGTCTCTAGCAAAGGATGGGCGACTGAGCCCTTGTCAATTTATTTTAAAAAAATGTTTACATCCAGTGCTTGAGACTTGCAATAGTGTATTGAAGGATACTAGAATATTTTTGGAAATGTTGTACAATGAGACTAAGGGTATCACTGGTCAATATTTCTTTGTCACATTGGATATTGTTTCATTGTTTGCAGTCATTCCCAGTACTTGGGGGATTGAACATATCAGAAGTTTATTAAATTCAAAACATTTCTACACTAATGACAGAATTAACCTGTTATATTTATTACTGGAGATTATCTTGGAGAATAATTTATTCAGTTTTAGAGATGAGTTTTACCTTCAAAAGACTGGCGTGGCTATGGGCACTCCTTGTGCCAATAGCTACGCCAATCTTGCGTTGGTTGAATGGGAATGTAACTCATTTTTCGATAAAGAAGAATATAAGAAAAACTTGATTTGGTATACCTGGTTAGTGGAGACATGTTCTTTTTTGGGGGGGGGGCACACATGATGAGCTTGATTTATTTATGGAATATCTACATGGCACCACCCCCTTCTTGAAATTTACTAGTAAAGTTTCATTAGAAAAGATAAACTTTTTAGATGTTAAATTGAAAAAATCTGATATATTAGTAAATCAAACAAGTATTTACAAGAAACTCACTAGAAGGAATGCCCTATTGCATAGGGGCAGCATGCACTCTAAATTTATTGGGAATAATGTGGTAAAAGGACAAATCCTTAGACTAATGAGACTACACAATGATGAATCACAGCTTGAATTAGCATTGGATAATCTAAGAATGGATTTTTTTGAGAGGGGGCACCCCAAGAGCATGTTTGATAACTATGTGATAGAGTTGATTAGAGAAAGAAACATTAGAGGCAGAGCTTATTTCTCTGAGAGAGGAAACAGCATGCCATATGTGAGTAATAGGGGCAACAACAAACTTAGGTTTCTCCTCACATATAGTAGTGACATTAGTATTTTCTGTGATTTTTTAAAAGGAATTGGAATATTCTAAAAACTATAGGAGACTTAGATAGTTTCTTATATGATACACTGAACTTTCCATTTAAAAACAAGAAGTCCTTGAAACGCCAACTATGTTATTGGGCCAGGAATGATAGACTGAACAGTATCTCTCAGAGAAAAGGTACCTATACTTTCAGTAATTGTTCGGCCTGCAAGTATATATATTCTTGCATGACCTTTGTTCATCCAAATTTACATTTTGAGTTGCAGGCCAAGTATTATGCTGATTGTAGGACAAAAAACAGTATATTTTGCATTCTGCATAATTTGTAATGTTTACTATATAGGGAAGATGAATTGTAAACTTAAAGAACGTATACAGGAGCACTATAGAGACATTCTCAATAAAAAGGAAACAAATGCTTTATTTAAGCATGTAGAGGCAAAAGGTGACTCACATTATTTTAAATTTATAGTCTTAGAGATTTTACAGGAAGGTGTGAGGGGTGGAGATATGAACAATCAAACTGAAGTTGCAGAACAAAGATGGATCATTAGATTAAATGCACACACCACCTGGTATTAATGAAGCTGTCTCCTTAAAAACCCTTCTTAAAGGCTAGGACACTGAGACATTAGTATGTTTATATATGTATTTTATGGTCGTTGAGATGTTTTTATAATTTTTATATATATTTTTTGTATATGAGATGATTGATTGTATACTTGATTAACTGATGGTTTAATTGAAGCATGTAATGTTCTCTGATGAAGCAGTCAGTTTGATCATGAAAGCACTTACATTTTTTGTGTGACTGTATCATTAAAGTGGATTTCAATCAGCCATGGTGATTTGGCTCAATTGTTTTTTTCTCATATTGACTGATGCCCTGAAATTGATTTAACTTTGCTACATTACTGATGCACTATAATATTGTTTGCATTCATACATAATGCATACTTTTCCTGTGCCTCCCTGAGGCATGACAGTTATTCCTGATAGTCCTTTTTGTTCTAGAAATGTCCTCAGCAGCTGCACAGAACACAAACAGAAGAATAAGAAACATAATGAATAAATGTAATAACTGGCTATTCCACTGTGGGATACTGGCTTGTAATGGGGCACTATACTTACACAACTCATGGATGTTTGCAGTTCTAAATTCTTCTCATTGTCTCAGGAGGTCCTGCTTGTGCATCTTCATGTCACTATAATGGTGATGGCACTGCTTACCACTGCATGGAAGGTAAGTTGAATTGTTGACAGCCTTGGCCAAGCCATTCCAAGCCTCAGCCTTGAGCCCAGTATAGCTCTGTAGAAGCTTACAGCTATAACACTTTACATGGAATGCCACAAAGATCCTAGTCTCCTCTTCACAGTACCTTTGGGCTCTAAATGTAGCACCACCTCACCTTTACTTGCCATGTCCTCTGAAAGACACCTAAATATATGGCAGTGAATTGGTGTCAAATTCAGTTCTCATGTGTACCAGCCCGTGCATAATGATGGACAACCTTGCCAGTTACATTTGCACAATAGAAAACACACAAATTGCCTGGCAGAGGAATAGAGTATGACTCCTTCAAAACACACTTGAAGTGTGAACAAAGCGTAAGGCTTTGAATATCAAAAGACCTGGTATATTTAAATGCAATAAATATACTTTAGAAGCCATTTAATGATCCTTATGAAGTGGTGATTAGGGGACACCACAAATGTATTACTACTGGAGTTATATCTGCTACTAAATATAAAAAATGTGAGGCATTCTATATATGTAAAACTAAAAGAAGCCTCATTGAGCAAATATATGAACATACTACTGACATTAATAAGGAGCATAATACAAACACATTAATTAAACACATCAGAGTAAATCCTGATTATTCTTTTTTATTGTTATTATTAAGAAGATATTAAAGAATCAGAGGGGTGGACCTAGGGACAAATATCTGGAAGCCATGGAACTCTAACGGCAGTTAGAGTCAAAGGCAAATATTATTCCAGGATTAAATGTTTCTTTGTCCTTAGCAAGTCTTTTGAAATTGAGGCAAGCTAGATTATGACTTTTTTTGTTTGTTTGTATGTGAGATAGTTATTATAAGTTTATATCAGTTTGTAATAAATATTTTTAAATGTTTTATGGGTTGATTCATTACTTCAAAAGTTTTTATACAATGTTTTACATATCATGTGATTTTTAATTCTGCTATAAATGAGGTATTAGTAATGTTATTGGCTGTTCTGAAGTCCCAACATTTTTGAGGGATGAAAGTATTTAGCAATTTTAATTTATATAACAAAACCATTGTTCCGGCTTTTATGATCCTGATTGCATCCATTGAGTTAATAGTTTGGTTTATTGGATGGTTTTTCTTCAATGTTTTAATTTAGTTTGTGTTTGGAGATTCATGGATCCTGGCCACAATATGAATTTTTCACCTGAGCTTGCCTCTTTAGATTTGAATGTTCATTTCAATACTTTGGTTCAATTGACTAATTAGTCGACAGCTTTATTTTCTAAATGACCTACTTTACTTGATGGAACTATGAGACTTACTGAAAAAACTATTTCACCACCAGCTTCTGTTAATTCCACACAGGTTATGGATTATATTACTGTGGGACAATGCACTAGACCTAAAATTTCCCCTTCTGTGGCTTTAAATACTTCACTAATATTTTCCAACGGTGTTGTTAGCCAAACCTGAAATACCTATTTGGGTAGTGGTGGTATTAATATTTGGCTAAAAAGAAGGATAGACTTGGTAGAAATTGGTGACATTGTTTCTTGTACCTTAGATCAGCACCTTAACCAATCTGAAGCAAAATTACAGAAATATTTGAAGCTACAAATTGAGAATGCCTATTTTCGTGATAGTATAAAAGTGGGAATGCTCTAGAAAATGTCTTCAATATTGAAAGTTTTCTGTCAGCCTAGAAACTGATTCTGAACTGCATAAGGAATTATTACAACTTTTAAATAAATAAGGATGTGAAATAATGGAAGTTTTGTCTCGGGCTAACAATACAGCTATGGATAGGTTAGTCACAGATATTACAAAATTAGACAATAGTATCACTAGTAACTTATTGATTTTTACATCTAAATGCAAATATGACATGGTTTTCAAAATGGTTGAATAAATTAATATAGAGAGGGATAGGCATGATTAAAAGGACAACAAGTTCTACCCAGTACCTCCTAAAATGGATACCAATTACCAAGATTTTTGAAAGCAGTCAGATCAATGAAGCAGTAGCTAACATTCAAAGTATTTATTCAGATTCCCCTTTAAGCTATGCCTCACTGAGGCAATCAGAAAGACTCAAGAATTGACCCCAGCGATATTCAGCCTTGCTGACCTGGAACCAGCCTGTATGGTCAATCAGCAAAAAACAGGAATGGGTAAATAAACTTGAGAGTAAAAACAAATGGAACTACCATTAGTTAATATTATAATTAATGATACATAGGATTTTAAAATTGACATTTATAGTCAAGTGGACTTTGGACCTGAGTAAACTGATATATTTGAGAAGGGTTTCAAATAGAAGAGATTAAGAACATTCAATATCCTCCTATATGTAAGAAGAATACTTTGTTTACCTCACCTTTGCACCACATCTTACAATTGTTTGACAATATGTGTATGAAAGATATTAGAAACATGGTAAAGAGCTGAAGTAATCAAAGGTATAATTTATCGGTTGAACAAAATGCCCTTCTCCAAAATATGTTTAAAAGTCATGATATTCGAGTTATGAAACCCGATAAAGGTAGTGGTGCTGTAATTATGGATAATACTGATTACATACTTAAGATGCATAATATTTTGAACCATGATGCTTACAACAGGGTCATAAAATTGACTAGATATTCTATGAGCTACTCAGGACAAATTGACAAACGTTTATATAATTTTTTGATTGCTGAAAAACCTTACATGTCTAACATATTTGGTACACCCAAAGTACATAAAGACATAAATAATCCACTAGATAAGACCAAATGTTAATGCTGGAGGAAAAATATGTATCCATTAGCTACCTACATTGACATGAGATTAAAAGATGTAATAAACATTTTTGCACATTTATTGCAAGATTTGGGGTATTATCAAACAAATCACATCATATCTGATTTGTATCAACATGAACTAGTGTTTGTAACAATTATTTGAAAGATTTATTTTCTGTAATCCCTAATCAAGTTTGATTAGAATGGTTTGTTGCATTATTAACATCTACACCTTTAAAAACGTATGGCATACATTTATTGAATCAATTAATGGAAACTGTGTTACATATTAATTTTATTATGTTTGAAAGTAAATGCTTCCAGCAAAAAATGGAATGGTGATGGGTACAGCATGCACCCCCATTTACACAAACCTGGTTATCGGGAAATTAAATTTATATTTAATTTTGTACACAATAATTGCTGGATTTTTACTTATTATTTTTAGATGATGTATGCATTTTCTGGATTGATACTATTGACAAACTGGAAGGAGTTTTGAGCTATATCAACTCAACTGAGTTTTTTAGCTTCACACACACATATTCTACTACTAAGATATGTAACCTGGATGTTGAACTATGTAAAAATAAGGAACAATATAAACTTGCCTCAAATATTTGCAGAAAACGTACCTACACTTATGTATTATTACATTATACCACTTGTCATCCTCCCTTTCAAAAAAGAGGTATGGTAAAGGGACACCTGGTTTGTTTACTTAGAATGGTATCTGACAAGGCCAGTTTAACTTTAGAAGTGGGCCTTTTTAAATGTACATTTTTGAGAAAGGGTTATCCTGAAAAATTGAATATGGAGTTGGTGGAAGACGTTTTGGTAAAAAGAAGTAATTTTTTTATGTACCTCTGTTAGGGTGAAATGTTGTTTTGTAGCTGGGTGTGATGTGCCGAGCTGCTTAATGAATGCTGTTTAACTCACTTACTTGCTGCTGCAAGTTTCACAAACATGCTTAGTGTGATGTACAGATGTTTATGAATCTGGCCCAGCATTTTTACATAGTCATTACCTCTTTAAATAATATAATATACACTACCTGAACACAATGATTGAAATGTAGTGTTGTTACGTCCACTTGCCTTATCTGTCTGGGGCCTTTTTGCCATCCTGCTCCTTTGTTTCCCTTCTTAGCTTTACCCTACTCTGTCAGGGTTAAACTTCAATAACATTTTTACAGAGCAAATAACTAACTAACTCAACAAATGAATAAAATAGAAATAACCAAACACTCCTCATATTGAAATACGGAGGAAAAACTTATAAAGAGGTGTGTGTGCGTGTGTCTGTGTGTATGCATGAGAGGGAGAGAGTGAAACAGCCAGAGAGAGGGACAGGGAGACATAGAGAGTGGAAAAGAGAGAGAGAGAGAGATGTGAATTTATATATGAATATAATTTGGTTTATTGTATAAAACCTTAAAGAAATGGATTTGGACTGTAATCATTACTAATGCGGTGAAGCACTGATTTGTTTCATGACTTCAGTAAAGAGTCAAATGATAGAACAGGTACATAACCACCATAATCCATTCTTCTTATTGCCTTTGTCTCCTGTCAGACACTTAAGCATCAGTTCAAGTAAGGCCATATGAAGATGTTCTGTGGCATTTTCTGTGAAGAGCAACATCCTTGCAATTATGTCTGACAAATCCTAGGTAGTTGTTAGACACTGCGTTTGGTATAAACAGAGCTAATCAGTCCATTATTCTTCCTTCAGGCAGTTTAGTATTGATGCTTATAGCTAAAATCAGCCTATATTATTTAATAGCTCAGTGATTTACATAATTTTACTTCTAGGATAATTCCAGTCATTTGCCTGGAATATGTCTGCCAGGGGTGCCCATTTTCAACTCCTGAAACAATTTTCCACTGTAACAGCATAACTCTTTCTTACATTTTTATAGAATTTAAGGATCACGTCATCGTTCACTACTGCCTTCATGGTTTTAAGTTTATAAATCAAATAACAAAAAACAAGCCAGCAAATGTGTGCTGTGTCTATATTAGTTTATTTCTATATATAACACAAGAAGAAACAGACCGGTTTCGGCTACGGAATTAACCTAGCCTTCATCAGTGTAATAATACAAGACATCTTGTAAACATGTATATAATATATCCTTAATCAATGCTAAAATATTATTGGTGGGCTCATAAATATTCATTTATGCCTGGGCTAAACAGCCCTCCCAGTTTAGAAATCACAAAACTGGCCAGCACCTTGGTGAAACCAAAAGACTATTTTATAGTGGCAACTCCAAAAGCTACTATAGATACTATAGCTATAACAAAGCAGTCATCATCATTTAAATACACATCACATTTCAATTAATAATTAATTAGAATTGCTCATTAAGACCAAGTCTAAACAATCCCCCTAGTCTAATGATCCAATTATGTTCTTTAGTATTTAAAATAGTGCCAACCCATTTTTCCCTGTCTATTCCCTTTTATTATGTCAATAATAATAAAAGTAAACTGTGGTGTAGTATGTTGTAAAGTGTGTTTAAATAATGAGCTGGAAACTCTTTTGTTATGGATATCACTAAGATGTTCAGAGACCCTCACCCGCAGAGACCCCACATAGAATGCTGAGCAAGAACAACTGGCTGAATAAATATGCCAGTCTGTGCTGCAATTCCCAGAAAATGGGATGTTATAAACCCTGGAAGTATCTGCACTGGTAAAGTTATTAGATTTACAGACATGTTGACAGGCTGAATAATGACCACAGGGGAAACAACCCTTCCAGAATTTTGGTCAGGATATTAGGAGTTATTTTTCATAGGACAACACGTCTGTTTTGTTCCTTATTCCTGAGGTTGTTCAAGTTAACTTATTGGTCATTCATATTGACCAGTTTTATTAGGCCCAGGGTTTATACATGTGTTTGGTTGGCCAGCTCTATTTCCTATTGCATACAGCACCCTAGTTAATTTAGGTGCAGTTTATGATACATAAGTTGTGCTTTCCAGCCAGTCAAATCATTGGGCTTCCTTCATCATACCTCAGGGTTTCAAGTTAACTTGCTGGTCATTCATACTGACCAATTTTATTAGGTCCAGGGTCTATATGTGTGTTTGGTTGGCCATTTTGACTATTAGTTACTGTATTTGCTATCACATATAGCACCCTAGTTATTTCTGTTGCAGTTTATGATACACAAGTCGTGTTTTCTAGTCAGTCAAAATTTTGGGCCACCTTTATAATAGGTTAGGGTTTTTCATTTAGAATTAACATTACATAATGGACCTTCATGCTCCTTTACAGGGTTTATCTGCAGATGAACATGATTTACAAGCCTTTGGGCTGGGATCATCACAACCTGCTAGTAACAATATTGATAATAATGATCCCTCATATATCTGCAATACCCTTTTCAATCAGCTAACGAAAAGTATGAAGTCATTAAGAACGAATGCGTGGCATTTAAAATTATTTATGCCTACAAGACTCAAGTTATTACCCCACATGGACTAAGAATATGTATACAGCCCTTAGTGAATGTTATTGATGATTCTTTATCCGAAGCTTGGTTTCAAGCTCAGCAAAAGGCCTCCATGTCTTTCATGAAGGTTCTGCTTTCCTATTATGAACGCATGATTGATAAATATATCATTGAGGTCAATCAGATTTGTGAACAGGTTAAGGTTTACGAAGGGGAGTCTTTCTACACACCACATTTTCAAAAACTGGTTCGGGATTTGTTTTCCCTTGAGAAACAGCTCAAAGACAAAAAAGTACATAAATTCAATAGGGAGGTAAATGATTACCAAAGAGGCAAACCATTTGGACCAGGTAAAAATGTCAAGTTTGCAACACAAGAAAATACTAAACCCACTTTTAAGAGGAAAAGACCATGTTCTATTCTCAAGAAGACCACAACTAGTTTGAGTGGTACTTCTGGAGATGAGTAATCCTCGGCGACTGAGGTAGAGACTGTTCACAGTTCTGATTCACCTGTGGGCGAAGAAATTTGTGGGTTTTGACCCTTTGGGAGGAACAAACATGGGGGGGGGGTGACAAACATACAGCATCCAGGAAACATAGAAAAACTTTTGGAAGTATTGATACCCCAGTAAGCCCTATTCATAATGTGCACAATATTTCATCAGTGCAGTTGTCAGATGGTGAAATTAATCTTCTCAATAAAGGCTTGAATTTCATACCTGGTTTTCTTGTTTATGAAGATATGTTTGCGAATAACATCATGGCTTTTTACCATTTGATTAATTTAAAATAATATTTTTGGTCTTAATCACATACTCAAAAATCTACTGATTTTACATTTCGTAAATCTTCATTTATGCCTCCGATGGATAGACATGTGGCTACATTCCAACAATGTGTACTGAAGGATTTGCATTTTTTTGGCTCTGATTTTCAGATTCAGAGATCTAATCTTATCAACTTATAAAAACAAGACCTTTTAAATCAAAAAGAGAGTAAAGATTTGGTCATTCTTTCTGCAGATAAGGGTGGGGCTATGGTGGTTCTGGACTGGGCCATGTATTTAGCTGAGGCTAATAGACAACTATCAGATGGTCGATTCTATATGTATATGCCTTTAGGTTCATAGGTTCATAGGTTCATACTAGGCTATCTGCCCTAGGGCATTTATAAGCCTAGCCAGAGTGTGTTTGGCTTTCGCCACCCATTTTAAATTAATTTTGCTATGCCTTTTTTTGAGGTTAGTATACTGTGCCTCTGTCTAACAGTGACACAGAAGTGATAGCTGGGGTAAACCTACGATCTCCCATCCACTCATCAAGATTTCTCTTGAAGAGAGTCAATGTGGGACTCTGCCTAACCTGGACTGGGATTTTATTCCAGAGTGAAGGGAGCCTCTGGGTTATGAATCTGTCCCTCCAGCATGTCCTATTTATTTCAGTGCTGAGGTTCAAGTCTCTCGAGCGCGTAGCTTGATGGGATTTGGATTTTCTGAGGTGCAGTATGTCCATTAATTCCGGGTTGGACATGGCTTTATACGTCAGGCACAGATCGCCTCTGAGCAGGCGGTACGCCACTGAGTAGAGCTGGAGTTTCTTTAACCGGGCAGCATATGGCATCTGTTTGAGCCCTTTGATCCTCTTGGTGAGGTTCTTTTGGGGTCTTTCCAGTTGCTGCAGGTGTCTGGTAAGCTACATCCCAAAAGGGGCATCGTACTCAATTATGGGCCTGATGAGGGATGAGTAAAGAGGCACAATGACCTCCCCTGATCTAGATGTGAATCCCTTCATGATTAGGTGAGCTATATAAAATGTTTTTCTAACCACTTTGGCCACGTGGTTGTCAAATGAGAGATTGCTATCAACTTGGGTCCCCAGATCCCTAATGACTTCTTCTGTACTTAATGGATTACCACCTATGTGGTAATTTGTGGGCACTTTGTTTTTGCCAAAGGGGATGACTATACACTTTTTGGTGTTTAGCTTGAGGCCGGGGCTCTGGCACCAGTTGTCTGTTTCTATGAGGCCCTTTTGGAGGATGCTTGTGTCGGCTGGAGAGTTGATTATGGTGCCCAGTTTGCAGTCATCTGCGAACTTGGTCAGCCACAGTCCTTCCGTGTTGGCCTGTACTGCCGAGAAATATATACCGAACAAGAGAGGTCCCAGGACTGAGCCTTATGGGACACCACTTGTAACTGGTTTGGAGTCTGACATGGCTCCAGCAATTCTAACCATGTGGGTTCTGTCCTTGAGCCAGTTTGCAACCCATCTAGTGACATAGGGGTTTATATTTAAGCTGGTGAGCTTATCAATAATGCCCGAGTGGGGTATTGTATCGAAGGCTTTTGTGAGGTCCAGGTAGGCTGTGTGGACCACCTTCCCCTTGTCAATGGCCTTGGTGGCTGTTTCAAAGAAATTGACCAGGTTTAAGAGGCAGGATCTGCCCTTAACAAAGCCAAACTGGGTAGGATCCAGTGTCTGTAGGTCCCCAATATCTTTATTTATGAGGTCCATGATGATCCTTTCCATAGCTTTGCAGACCAAGCTAGTCAGGCTTATGGGGCGATAGTTTCCAGGATCCGTTGAGGCACCACCTTTGTGGAGAAGGACCACTTTAGCTGTACGCCACTCTTTGGGTACATATCCTGTAGTACGGCTAAGATTGAACAGTAGTTTTATGTTTGGGTTTAACTCTTCTTGGAGTTCATGTAGGACGCAGCCCGGGACACCATCTGGTCCCATTCACGCTGTGTTTTTTGCTTTGGAGAGGGTGGCTCTTACCTGAGCATCTGAGATGTCAGGGGGGCAGCACTCTGTTGGGATAGATATTTGCCCTTTTGGTGGGGAGAAGTTTGCACTGAACCTGTCAGCTAGGATGTTGGCAATGTCTGTGGGCTCGGTGTATTTTTTGTCATTTTGAACTAATTATGAGCATATCTGGGAATTCCCACCCAGGTTCCTAACATAACTAAAGAAAGCCTTGTGATTATCCTTAGTGTCCTGTGCAATTTTTCTCTCGAAGCTGGCCTTAGACGATTTTATGAGTGCCCATAGTTTTTTGCTAATACTGATCAGAGATGCCTTCCCTTTTTTGGATTTTGCTCTATCATGTAGTAGCTTCCTCCTTCTATTGTATAGTTTGTTTATGGCTGGGGTCCACCAGACAGGACGTCTGCCTTTGGAGGATTGGGTCTTGGTTTTATTTGGGATTGCATGATCCATGCATTCCTGAAGGTGTTCATAGAATGCGTTTATAAAGGATTCTGCAGTTTGTGCCGTATTTTCCACAGGCCGGGGGCTTTGAAGGATTTCGCCTCAGATTTGAGACGTGTGAAATTTGCTTTAGAGAGGTTTTTCACTGTGGTTTTCTGGGCAGGGGGTGGGGTCGGGATGTGAATATCCAGTGAGATTAGTTTATGGTCTGATCTTACTAGTGAGGGATACACTTCTGGTCCGGAGCATAGTGTCCCCATGTTGGTGATGATCAGGTCCAGTATGTATTCCCCTCTTGTGGGAGTGGTAACAAGTTGTTCCATAGCATTTGAGTTTATAAATTCTAGGAACCTTTGGGCTAGGGTGTTGGAGCTAGAGTAATGCTCCAAGTCTATGTTTGGGTAGTTGAAGTCACCCAATATAATGGTGTTTGGAGAGACCTTCATATTTTCCAGTATTCTCAGGAAGGCCGAGTGGGGTTCCTGTGTTTGGGAGGGTTGTCTGTAGCAGGCTATAAACTGGAAGGCAGTTTTATCCACAGTTAGTTGCACATGGATAGTCTCTGATGCTTCGTGCTGTGCCACCAACCTGGAGGTGTGGGTATCTTTGACGAATATTGATACTCCCCCTCCTTTTGTGGTTTGGTCCAAGTTTTGGGGCCGAAAAGCATGGTATGAGGTATAACCTGGTAGTGCTGGGGTGCTCTCGGGAGCCTTGAACTAGGTTTCTGTTACTGCACAGATATCGATGTTCTCCATGCTGAGGAGAGTTTAGAGTGCGTGCATCTTGAGGTTTAGGCTTCTGGCGTTGAGTAGCATTACTCTTAGTTTCTTATCCCTTGTGATACCTATGGGGGTGGGTTTGTCTTTTGAGCCTTGCCTAAAAAAGGCACTATGGGGGTAGCAAGAGCCTTTGCCAATATCCAAAAGCCCAGGGGTGACAGGTGCAAGCCGTCCCTAGCGAAGCATTGTGGCTTGTCGAGCATGTCATCCCAGGCTGACAGGCATTGGATCCCCTTTGAATGACACCAACACTTAAGCCAATTGTTGAAATTGATCATCTTGTCTTCATATTGTGACATCATTCTTGGTGAGGGTAAGATGCTACTCAAGGTCAGGGTCATACCGGCCTGGGCTACATGCTCAGAGAGCTCCTCTATGTCTCTTTTCATGTAGTCCAGGGAGGTACATCTCAGGTCATTCACACCAGCATGGACAATGACTGAGTCATATTTGTACTTGCCTTGGAGTGACCTGAGTGCTTGTGTTATGTGGCGGATCCTAGTGCCCAACACTCACCGTGACCTTCTCCTTGTCCAGCCTGGTGAGCGGGACGTCAGTGTGCCTGACGATAGAGTCACCTATTACAAGTGTATCAGGTGTGTTGTTTAGCCTTAAGGGCTGTGACTGTTCAGCACACTGGCTTTGTGAGCTATGTGTTGCACGTGTTTTGTTTTGGGGTAGCGGTTGCTTGGGTGTCTGCTTTGGAGGTCTCTGCTGCTTAGGCAGATTTTTATTTAGAGCCTCCGAGTATGTTTTTGTGTGTTTATGTGTTTGGTTTGTTGTCGTGGTAGGTCTATGTGAGACTGGAATTGTAGTGAGTGTGGTTTCCTTCTCCTCCTGACTGGTTACGCCAGTACTGAGTTGAGAGAGCTTAGCCTCCAGTTTGGCTATATGGTTGCATCTCTCACATGTGTTGGAATTGGTGCCAGAACCATGGGCTCAAGCTCAATGCCAAGAAATGTATTGTTATCCCCTTTGGGAAAAAACATGTATCCATGAATTACCATATAGGTGGAAGTACACTAAGCACAGAAAGTGTGATAAGAGACTTAGGGACACAGTTGGACAGTGGTCTCACCTTCGATAACCACATCACCACAACAGTCAGGAAATCCTTCTTTGTGGCACACCTCATCACGAAGGGCTTTTCATCCAGAAAAAAGGAGGTCATTGTCCCACTGTACTCATCCCTCATTAGACCCATTATAGAATACAACGCCCCATTTGGTATGTACCTCTGAAGACATCTGCAACAACTGGAAAGGCCTCAGAAATACCTCACTAAAAGAATCACAGGACTAAAGCAGATGCCCTACGCTGACCGCCTTAAAAAACTCCAGCTATACTCTGTCGCATATCGTCTACTCAGAGGCGATCTCTGCTTAACATACAAGGCCATGTCAAACCCAGAGCTGTTGGACATGCTACACTTAAAGAAATCCCAATCCCTCAGAGCTACACGCTCCAGGGATCTAAACCTTGTCATCACAATAAACAAAACATGCTGGAGGGATAGGTTCCTGACCCAGAGACTCCCCAGAGTCTGGAATAGATTGCCCATACATGTCAAGCAGAGTGCCTCTTTGCACCTCTTCAAGAGGAACCTTGACGATTGGATGGGAGAAAGGAAATTCACCCCAGGGATCATGTCAGTCGCCCTGCTAGACAGGGGTCCAGGAAAGTAAATAATGTGGGAAGAAATAGCCAGGGAATTGTTATGGCTAGGCTTGTATAGGCCCTAGGGCTGATAGCCTAGTACCACCTATGAACCTATGAACCTATGAATTTGTTGGGAAGAGGAGAGGGTTGTCTGTGTACATGAGGCAGTTGTAACATTGCCTCAAGATTCCCAGATTCACCAGCTGGACTGGAGAGGAGATTGACAACTGACCTTTGGACATGCTAGAACAGTATTGGGAATTCCTTTATAATTGAAAAAAAGGGCCAATGGGGAACAAGGTACTCAAGGGGAGTTTGTGAGGGTGTAGTGCTTTTAATTTTTTAGAGCTGACTTATATAATTGCTTTAGTGAGCAAGTGCCAGGTAACTTAAATGCAATGTGTTACAGGTAACTTAAATGCAAAAATGACAAACAGTAACTTTCTTTCAAGTGAAACAAGTAAATAAGTACAGTAAGCAATGCAGATATAACTAGGGATCCACAGAAGTGCTAAAAGGCCACGTTTTAGGTGGAATTAGCGTTTCAGGGAAATAAACAAACAACAAGCATACAAACAAAGCTAGATTCAACAGGCCTGGATCTAGTCTATGCTACAACAAACAAGGTGTACCAATTTCAGTAAGAAACAGTTAGAATATGCAGGCACTATAAGCCTTTAACCAGAAATTCCCTGCTCAGAAGGGCAGAGTCCAGCCTCTCCTCCCACAAGAGTGCAGACCGCAATCCTTCTTAATGTAAAATAACTGGCCTGAAGCCCAAGTGCTTAAACCAGAACTAATACACTTTTAGAATAACCGACACTGAGCTCTCAATCAGCAGTTCCCAACTTAGAAGGATGTAAGCTACCTGTCCTGCCACCACAGTGCAGGATCCCACTGATAAATTTAAGAAGGAAATTGATGATTTTCTCAGGAATGCCTTGGAGGAGGGGATTATTATAGCAATAACCCACGCCTGGGTGTGGGTAATGCGGGATTTACCCACGGTTGGTGTGGTTTACCAAACAAAGACAACCGTGGGTAAATCCCGCATTACCCACACCCAGAAGTGGGTTATTGCTATTATACTATGACATTATTTAAGAAAAGAAATAATTACTTTTCTTAAATAATGGCATTGTTTAATGCCTCTTTGCTGCCCTTCCGCAGCTGTCTGGTATCCGTGGCAGTTCTGATGTACTGCGCATGCCTATGCAGTACATCAGAGCTGTGGCCAAAAGCAACGGAGAAAGCAAGATCTCTGTTGCTTTTTACTATTTTGCTATGTTAAATGGGTTTAACATAGCGAGACAGCTTTAAAATAAGCAATGGAGATGTCCGTTGATTATTTTAAAGCTGTCTCCCTATGTTAAACCCCTTAAACCTAGCGAAACAGTAAAAAGCAACAGAGATCTTGCTTTCTCCGTTGTTGTTTTTTTTTAAAACCTGTCTCGCTATGTTAAATGGGTTTAACATAGCGAGACAGCTTTAAAATAAGCAACGGAGATCTCCGTTGTTTATTTTAAAGCTGTCTTGCTATGTTAAACCCATTTAACATAGTGAGACAGGTTTAAAAAAAAAGCAACGGAGAAAGCAAGATCTCCATTGCTTTTTACACACTGCGTCGCTATGTTAAAGGAGTTTAACATAGCGAGACAGCTTTAAAAAAAGCAACGGAGATCTCCGTTGCTTTTTTTAAACCTGTGTCGCTATGTTAAACTTTTTTAACATAGCGAGACAGTGTTTTAAAAGAGACTTATACTAATGGAAAAAGTCTGGGGCGACCGGTCCTTTTTCTATTAGTATAAGTCAATTTACAACGTGCACGCTGGCCAATCAGCGTGCACGTTTTGGAATATTAATGGGGGGTCATGGTATAATAGCAAACA
Source organism: Protopterus annectens (assembly GCF_019279795.1). Lineage (NCBI taxonomy): Eukaryota > Metazoa > Chordata > Ceratodontiformes > Protopteridae > Protopterus > Protopterus annectens. The sequence goes on along the minus strand of NC_056745.1, from coordinate 690,499,763 downwards.
GTATGTTTTCATCTTACTGTTGCTGATCCTTAGTCACAGTATCTGTATTTGCTACCTAAAATTCACAAAAATCTACAAAAGCCTCTGGGTAGACCTATTGTTTCGGGTAGCAGTTCTTTGACTGAACCCCTATCAGCATTCTTGACTAAATATCTCAAACCCTTATTACCATTAATCAGGTCCAGGATCCAGGACACCACACAATTTTTGCACATTTTTCAGACACACAGTTGGAACCACATTGGCTTATATGCACCCTAGATGTTAACACATTGTATACCATTATTCGTCATTGGGCTGGTTTAGAAGCCATTGAATACTGGTTGAAAAGGGCAAATATATATCGACCAGGCTTTAATACACTTTTAATTTGTATGACTGAATATGTTCTCAGTAAGAATGTATTTTATTTTCATGGCAAATGCCACTGGCAAGTCAAACGTACTGCCATGGGAGTGTCTTTCGCTCCCATATATGCAGATTTGTTCATGGGATTCTTAGAAAAACAATTGATTTATAACACTTGTCATAATTTATATATTTCTGAAACTAACATTTGGAGACGGTATCTGGATGATTGCTGGATGCAGATTTGTTCATGGGATTGTTAGAAGAACAATTGATTTATAACACTTGTCATAATTTACATATTTATGAAACTGACATTTGGAGACGGTATCTGAATGATTGCTGGATGGTATGGGGAGCAGATGAGATCTATTTGCAGGAATTCATGCAATATTTGAATGAGAACAAGTGGGGCATTGAATTCATGGTACATTACCATTCCACGGAAATTAATTTTTTGGATGTGATTATAAGTAGGGAGAGGGACCACTTAGTACCAATGTGTTTCGGAAATATCCCCAATATAATATGCTACTCCATGCCTCCAGCTTTCGTCCCAGACATATAATTAATAACTTTCCCAAATCTCAATTCCTCTGTATTAGATAGATATGTTCCTCTGAAAAATCTTATCAGGAATTCCAAAATGATCTTGTCAACAGATTTGATCATAGAGGTTATGATCAAAATATTGTTTTGACTGCCAGTGATTGGGTATCCACACAAACCAGATTTGATTTATTAACATACAAATCCAGAGTTCCGGATGACAACACTAGTCTTAGGCTTGTCGCCATTTATGAACATAATACTAATGTTCTTCGAAACATTGTTGATTGGTATTGGGGTAGCCTTAGATCAGATGAAAGAATCTCGGAAATTCTGGGACCTAGGTGTCTGTTTTCCTTCTGAAGGGGCCCCACTTTGGGGTCACATTTTAGTCACTATAAACATAGTAGGGAGATGATTTCATCACAAACTACCTTATTTAGAGATCTACTTAAGGGTTGTTTCCCCTGTAGTCATTGTTCAGCCTGTTAACATGTCCGTAAATCTAAAAGCTTTACCAGTGCAAATACTTCCAGGGTTTATGACATCCCATTCTTTGGGAATTGCAGCACAGACTAGTTTATTTATTTAACCAGTTGTTCTTGCTCAGCATTCTGTGAGGGCCAAACATCTAGGTCTCTGCAGGTGAGGGTCTCTGAACATCTTAGTGATATCCGTAACAAAAGAGCTTCCAGCTCATTATTTAAACATACTTTACAACATACTACTGCACAGTTTATTTTTATTATTACTGATATAATAAAATAAAAAATGACCACCTCAGGCTCCACACAACACGGAATTTATTCCAATATAAAATTAAGCGCTTTCATCTGCACAATGTCTGGACTTCATCAGAATAACAATAAAAAATACCCAAACACTTTTAAACTGATAATAAAACATGCCCCCAGGTAAATCATTGACATTTAAAGTGATATGCATACAAAAAAGACAGCTAGGCTAATTAAAAAGTGCACAGTAAAAAATGTATATGGGCACAATACTAGTGCCATTCATAATAATAACATTGATTTTAGTTTCAGTAAGTTGAAATGGAAATAACATAGTTGAGCCCTGGGTGCCGCCCAGCATTAACTCTGATTTGCCACTTTAAATCCAGGACTTCTAAAATGATGTTACTAGGTCCCCCCCAGGGATCATACACCAATCCCTCTATGACAATAAACTTAAATGTGTGTGTAGGGTACAATTTAAGATGTCTAAATAAAGCATTCTCCTCATCTTTCTTATTGATATCATAGCTGTGCTGAGAAATACAGTACCTAAAATGCCTAATGGTCTTACCTATATAAAACCAGGTGCAGTCATTACAGACTGCTGCATAAATCACACCTTTACTATCACAATTATATTTCCTTTGTAGTTTGATGGTTCCATAGCCATATGTACAAACCTCAGTTCCCTCCAAAATCATCCTCCCTTAAGACCCATCATAGATGCAAAGGGGTCTAAGACATTCTTCATGGCTCATTATATAGACCATGAATTAAAAAACATTTTCAATGATTATTCTCCATTACTTAAAGATTCATGGGACTTCTTGAGTGGGGTGACAGATAGGTTATATAACAACGACCTTTTTGTTTATATTGACGTCAAAAATTTGTACACCACCATCCCGCATGAGATAGGTATCGATTGGTTTACCAGTTCTTGGCATTACACACCAAAATAGGAAATGACAAAAGTATGACCTTAAGTTCCCTCATGGAAATTGTCCTCAAAAATAATTGCATTAGTTTTAAAGGACAATTATTCAGACAGGTTAATGGTGTTGCCATGGGCGCTGCATACGCACTAACTTTCGCCAATGTAGTTATGGCATTCTGGGAGACCAATGTGTTATTCACTTCGGAATTTAATGATTGTTGGTGTCTATACTGTTTTATTGATGACATCATAATTTTCTGGCTTGATTCAATGGATAGGTTAGAGTTATTTCTTGAATTTCTTAACTTTTCTACGGGATTTTTAGAATTCACCATGACAGTGAACTCTGATTATGTCAATTTCTTGGATGTGTCTTTGATTAAGAACAGGGATGTTGGGAGGTTTGAATCAAATTTATACAGGAAACCAACCCATTCCATTTTCAGAGTTAGCACCCGATCTATCAGAAAAAAATCTATCGTCAAGGCTCAATGTGTGAGACTTGCAAGGATGATTAGCCAAGAAGTCCAGTTTCTTGATGAATGTACAAAATTGTTTGACATATTTTGTAAAAGAGGTTACATCCAAGATTCTTTACATGAAATCTTTAATGAAGCCAAGAGGAAGAGACATACTGGAGTATATAGGCCCCTACTAGGATCTAGTGGAACATCTGTGGTTATTAATAGTGGCCAGAAAGAGAGAAATTCAGGCTTTAGTAAGGCTTTAGTGTTACCTTACAATGGACATTTTAAAGAGATTAAGTATGTCATTGACAAATTTTGGTCTATTTTTAAGCATGATCCAGAGATTGCTAGTAAGCTTGGGGACAGGCCTAACATAGTTTACAAGAAAGAAGCATGTCTTAAAATGATGATTGAAAGAAGTTTGGAATGCCCCAATATGGGTAGAATGAGCAAATGTGGGCATTGTACCCAATGTAAAATGATTTTGGAGGGAACTGAGGTTTGTATATATGGCTATGGAACCGTCAAATTACAAAGGAAATATAATTGTGATAATAAAGGGGTGATTTATGCAGCAGTCTGTAATGACTGCACCTGTTTTTACATAGGTAAGACCATTAGGCATTTTAGGTACTGTATTTATCAGCCCAGCTATGATATCCTTAAGAAAGATGAGCGGAATGCTTTATTTAGACATTTTAAATTGTACCTTACACACACATTTAGGTTTATTGTCATAGAGGGATTGGTGTATGATCTCGGGGGGACCTACTGACATTATTTTAGAAGTCCTGGAAATAAAGTGGCAACTCACCCCCGGATTCATGAAGCCTGCACCGGACACAGGCGTAGCATATGTGGGACAACGTCAAATATGTCCACCAAATGATTCAGGTACGAACGAACTCCACATGCACTACCGGCGTACGCCAGATCTACGCAGCCCTCAGCATAGGTATGCAAATCACCCCATGTGCAGTGTTGCACCATGCTAATGAAGGCATACAGTGATTCACGAAGTGGTGCAGGCGTAGTGCAAGCCCATGGAAATGTAAACCAAAAAACATGGTTTACATTTTCCCAAACAGAACATCGGAGTTATGGAAGCAGACCAGACTCATGTATTACAAAGTTAACATATGCCAATGGCGAAATACACAGCCAATGGCACAAGAAAAGATGTACAACACCTAAAAAACAACATTTAATGTCATGTCCACAGTAACGCACAGTACAACCGCAGGGCATGTGTGTGCAAACAGGAATACAAAGGAAATATATACAAATGTCATAAAATCGCAATGAAAGACAAATTAGGATTGCACCATAATATGCAATGGTAGGCATGGCACACCACAAGCAGGGCACAAGGGTTGCCTGGGGCCTGTGACACTGTTCGGCACTGTAACTATGAATTAGTAGTCAATGCCATGCTAATGAGGCAGGTAATACTGAATCGCAAACGTCCCGCCGGATTAAGGATGTACCTGATGGCGCAGCACTATAACACCAAGGAGTGTATCAGAGGTGATACATGACATCAGCAGAGGGGTGTGCCACCATATCAGTAAGCACATTGGAGCAATGCAAATCTGGCCTGGCCATTGCTAAGCAAAGCTGCAGGACAGGGGTGGGGAGGAAGGTATAGAACCGTTTAGCTGAGAGCACACATGGTGCCCGAAAGCGCATGTGTATGGGGATGAAATCGTGCCCGAAACCCGGTAAGCGGATGCATGCGCCGCGAACAATAGCACAAACAGGAAGGTCAGGGGAAGAAAAGAAGGAAATGCCGAAGCAGGGTAATTGGAGTACTAATGAGCAATTAACACCAATCAATTCACGGCGGCCAATCAATGTCAGTAGACAAGCCTGCATGCAGAAACCTGCAAAGCAGGATAGGGGAGGCATAGGATTGCAAATAAAGGAGGGGAGGACCTGGAATGCAAAGATAGGAGAACTGTCATAGCAGAGCAAAGCAAACCCACAGTAGATCGGCAATAGCACACATTACGCAATATAAGCTAGGTCTAGGAAAGTACAAATGAAAGCAGGCAGCTGGATGCATGCCAGCAAATGGTAGGTGTAATGTGCACAAATGTAAATGGAAGGGCAGGAGGTAATTTACGGCATCCAAATGTAATGCAACACCAAAGGCAGCACAATAGTGGTTCCGTTAATAAAACACAGAAGATATCCTGTAGCCACGATCGTACATACACACCCTATGACATCATCAGTGTTCACAGCAAAACAGTATAAAGTGTGAAAGCACCCAACACACACCTGTGTATTCCCAAACACCGCACCATAGGTGTAAACAGACGGGGAACTTTTAAAATGTACATGTTGGGAGCTGCCATAGCTGTGATTCATCAGCATGTGTTACATTCCGACTGATGCCGACAACCACCGTAGGCCTCGGAGGAGGATAAGAGTGTTCAGACTAAGGGTAACCTACCAGGGGCTACATGATCTGGAGATAGTAGAGCATTACAGGGTGGACAGGGACATCTTACAGCAAATAGTAAAGCTGTGCCGGCCACACCTGAGAACCAGAAACAACAGAGGGGAACCCATCCCAGTGGACATGAAGGTATGTGTAAGCTTGCGAATACTAGCCACAGGTACCTTTCAAAGGCCAACTGGAGATATAATGGGGATGTCACAGGCATCGCCATCCAGGGTACTACACCAGTTCCTGGATGCCATGTTACCACATGCCAATGAGCATATATACTTCCCCCGAACTCAGGAGGAGTTGGCCAGCAATATGCGTCACTTCCACTGTGTGGCAAACTACCCAGAGGTACTGGGTGCGATAGACTGCACGCACATACAAATCAAGTCACCACCCGGAGAGTATGGTAGGCACTACATAAACCGCAAGGGATTCCACTCCATCAACTGCCAGGTTGTGTGCAATGCCCAGGACATTATCATGGATGTGTGTGCTGGCAGCCCTGGAAGCTACCACGACACCCATATCTGGCATGCCTCACAGCTGTATCAGGTATTTGTCAGGAAGGACATCCCCACAAGGTCACCTTGTGGGGGATGCTGGCTATGCACTGGAGCCATGGATGATGACTCCCATCAGAAATGCACACACACAAATGCAAGAACGTAATGAGGCACACGCACAAACCAGAATCATCATAGAGCATGTGTTTGGGATGCTGAAATCATGGTTCCGGTGCTTGGACACATCTGGTGGAGCCTTGCAGTACTCTCCAGGCATGTGTGCCCACATCTTCATAGTATGTGCCATGCTACCATAATATGATCCTGCAGAAACAGCTGCAGCAGGGTCAAAATGGGGGAGGGCCTCACAGCCCACCGCAATTGCCAAGGCCAACACAGGCACAGAGGGATCCAGACCACGGACACACTGTGCCAGCCCCAGTAGGCAGACGGAGGCATGCCCAATATGCCTACGCCTTGGCAAAGAGGGAACATATAGCACATACCTTGACAGTATAGGCTCCCACGGACTGACACCCCTCCCCACCTGCACACACAGTAACATGGATGGCACACAAACACGACTACCTGTAAATTGTGATGTATAGGTGGCCTACTGTGGAATCCTACATAGGCAACCCTCAAACATTGTACACACAACAGCCATTGGAATACGGAAATGTCAACACCTGAACAGTAGATGCGCCTATCAGCATCTGTCGGTGCTGTGTGTATAGGTTCTCAGGTACATCGGTAGGAACACGCCCGATTGTCAGAGGCAAAACAAACGGGGCAAACAGTGACTCCCGTCGCCACAGCATCGAGTAAGCAACTGTTGCTTACTGGAGCAGAGACAATCGCGGGAGCACATGTGTGTAAGCCCTGTCCTACACACAGTCATCACTGATTACCCGCCGCATTACTGAGGGGCTCCACAAAACCTAATCATGGATGTTGTGTCAAGGCAGGGGATGTACCCATGACAGGCATTCGTCACCCCGGCATGCTGCATCCACGGTCGTATGAAGGTGTAGCAAATTATCAGGTGTAGCTAATTGTGATATACATACCCAGTGCCGGAGTACAGCCAGTAAACATCGCATGGACATACCATTAACTGGACCCATCAATTTGTAAACTAACAGAGTTATCCATGTGAGTGTAGTGTGGAGTAACTGCTGTAATGTACTGCACATACAAAATGACATAATTCGTGTACAACCCCCAGATGTCCAAGTGGTACATGCAGTGACTATCGTGCATGTTCCCGGTCCCACGTCCCACAAGGGATGTAATGTAATCCCGACAGCACGGGTAATGCATTCCGGATGCAGGTCATCAGAATATGTGTAGCACACGTTAGCGGGAATAAGAGTTGCCCACAGCTGGTAAGCGATGTTTAAATACAACTATACAGAAATGCGTGAAACAGGGCTAAGCGTCACTGACCACTGTGCAGATCACGGTCAATGATGTACAGAAAAGGTGACACCAGCATTAGTCACCCCTGAACAAATAGCGCCTGTTCTGAAGGGTAAAACGACCACTGCCAGGAGTGGAACAGGCAGTCATGTATACAATCACCCAACACTATTGCTAGGCAAGATGTACATACGGTAGGGTTGCCCCAGTTCAAATGACCAATGTGGGACATACACCAGATGTCTGCAGGACAACACATACACCCGGCCAGTATGAAAACCAGAACGTCAGTGGTTTGCATAGATAAAAAGCTTATTCTAGTAATGGTCGCAGGTACGTGTTCCATGTCCTGTAACATGTAGGTGGGTCAGATACAGAATAAGTGTGTTATGCAACTATGACATAAACTATAGGGAATATGTTTGTCCCAAAGTCGCAGGACATTTGCTATGTTCACAAATATTCCGCAGGACACAACTGCACAAAGAGGGACTGTCCCTTGCAAAGTGAGATGGAAGGTAATCTTAACCTATGGCAGGTGTGTAATGTGACAGGTACAGACACAAACGTGCGGAGTCCAGGAAACACAGTATACACTGACAAACACACAATGAAAGGCATAGTGTGCCTGTCACCACCCCTGTCCGAGATATGTACATATATATATATATATATATATATATATATACACATATATAATACAGATATACAGATAAAAAGGGAGATAGTGTGATATATGTCGATATACAAGGGGTCACTGACATCTGCAAATATATAGATAGGTCGATGACATTCAAAACACCTTTGAGGTACAAATAAACAGGATATTTCCAACTATGGAACGTGCCACACACCGACACGCATAACCAGGAGGCTGAAAGACAGAAAGAACACAGTGCTGGAACAGTAGAACCGTGAGCAATATGATGATAGTAAGGACATGTAGTCACTGTTGGCGGTGGTGCGGTCCACATAGGTACCGTGTACAACTGTGGTTGTGAGTGATGTAGCCTGTGTATGTGTGTGTTGAGGGTGCCATGTGTGTTCCTGTGTGACTAAAGTGTGTGTGTGTGTCCACATAGTGTGTCTGTAGGTGGCAACTCGGAGGTAGATGATTACGGTAGGTGCGGGTATAGCTAGCTGTAGGCATGCGGTAAACACCTGTCCCACATTGGGAGGGACAGCCCCCCCCTGGGAAGGTGTGTCCTGACATGAAACATTACAAAGAGCAACTGTCCGAGAGTTTAAGACATTAGTATGTCCCAAATAATATGCAATAGTTGCAGGAAATACTCATGCCTGTATGTAAGAAATGGAAATGTTACATGCAAACCGATAAGTAATGAAGGACCAAGAACAATTGGTATGTAATGAGGATAAAAGTATGTGCTAGCCTGTGTAGTGACCGTGGCCATATGCCAGCCTGTAAACACTACTGTGTGAACCGCAAGTGTCCAACTATGGCCATATGAAAAGGTGGCAAGCCATGTGACAGAGGGTCTGACACCAACACCACTGCAATGGCTGCAAATATCTGGGACAGGCATACACGGGATAGTGGTCATTTACAAATATCCCTGCACATATCGCCGTACATCCGGAGGTATGGAAGTATCAACCTCACCTGCATACCATATAGAAACCAATTAACAATGGCCCAAAGTAAATTCCCGTAACAGAAGTCTATTAAGTGATAGCACTGTAATTAGGGAAGGGGCCCACACACATATATATGGACTACGTAGAAATGCAAGCCCCACAAAACCGTATATGCTACGTACACCCGCCTACATCCCCCACACTGGAAACAATAGCAATACAGACCGTAACCACAGCCCAAACATCTAGCTAGTCAATTACATCTGCTGAACCATTTACATACCTTGTGAGAGACACATTTAAAGGCGCCATGCAAAATTGTATCCGTCGTATAACGGAACAAACGGCGATGTCACAGGTGTTTGCAATAATCCTTTATCAGATGGGTGGGATGACAGGTACAGTCACAGGTAGAACCACATACTCAAGCCGTCACACACACGCCATGGGGGACATGACTCCAAAATAGACTTGGCTCTACACATAGCAGTTGCAATTACACACAACAAAACACAATACAGGCCGTCTCCCCAAAGGCAGAGCAAATGGCCAACACCCAAGTGGAGAATTCAATTATACCCCACTGTTGTCACGTAATTGGTGAATGGAGTAGCTGCACAGCTGAAGTGCACGTAATTAGTCACACCGGACCACCAATTGGTGGCAGTAAACCACATGTTGCAGGCATAGACATATGTAAGGATGACTTGCTAGATATGCAAACTGTATGCTCATACCGTAAAACAGTTGAAAGAGTGATACAGAAGAGCGAGATAGAGACGAAACACCAGAACGATATCAACGTATGTAGAACACTAACTGTATGTATAGTATGTTCTGTATTACGTTATGTCAGTGTATGCATAGCCTGGTTTGCAGTAATTAAAAGTGTCCGCCATGCATAAAGTGGGGAATGGTATTTATGTAGTGATGTCTTTCTGATCGTACTAATGCTTGTAGAAGATGTGCGTCCAGCAGTGGGCCACACGGTAAACAGCACAGACACCACAAGGGATGCAACATGACGGCTTTAAACAGAACAATGTCATATGACCCGCCGTCAGTGGCAGGGTATGTCCAATAAGTAGGTGCCATAGCAGGGGATAGTATATGTGGATATACTGTAACAGTACTCATGTGTATGGGCATATAACATCAATGACATGTCTAAGGTGGTCCTTCTGTGCAAGTATGCTTTGAATTATGGGATACCATGTAAAACATGTGTAATGTATAGTACAGTAGATTGATATGTCAGATATGCTACACAGGAGAACAGGCATATGATGCATAACAAAGGTATCATATAGGGATGTGAGTAGTATGTAATTAATATATGTATAAACAGTTATGATGAAATAAATAATATGTAATCCACTCTGTGCATTTACAAAGGATGCAAACATTACTCCCATACTAGAATAGCAGAAGAGATGTGACAGACAAACATGAACATGATTGGCGTGTACAATAACAGTATACATATGGCCTGTAGTCACAGGACATTGTAATAGCATGACAGCCAATCTAACTGGAAGGGCTATACCAGTAACCATGCACAAAGGACATGTAATAGCTCCACAGGTTCATAGTGGGGTACCATGCAGTCTGGCATGTCTATGTGTAACAACAACTACAGTGTGCACACCAGTGGCACCTCTCTAGGGTAGTGTCCTGTGAACAGAAGAGCCATGTGTAACCTGCATCTCTGCACAGTACAGCCACTGCAGTGATCCCCGGTGTACATGTGTCCACCATCCACCAAGCGAAGTATCACATGAACACTGCTACTGACTGTCCATGCGTGATGTACATAGGAACCATGCCCCAAAGCATGGTGAGTGTCCAATCTGGGAATGCAACCCCCAAGCACATGCCAAACACTGTCGCGTGTCTGCACATATCCATGAGCATCATGCTCATAGTGGCTATTGTGTATGTTGTGTATGTGGAGTATATCCATAAACATATTTGCAGGCATGGGCCCTGTCTTTGCAGCAGAGGTCACCCCTGAGTATGTAGTCCGCAAATGTGTACAGACGTGGTGTCTGTACATAAGCAGCAAACTTTAACAGTCGTAGCTCAATAAACGTCATGGCATTTTAATGTTGAGTTATGTAAAGCTGTTGTGTAAGGTACACCCTAAGCGGGGTGTTGTACCCATGGATGTGTGTATAAGTCCGGTGTTCAGAGGTACAATGGGTGTCTATGTACCAGCTACATGCCCAGTACAGACATGTGTGGACATGTAGAAGGATATTCACGCCACAGTGGCAATGTGGTAATCACACGAGTGTGTGCGACATACATGTGTCTTACAAACATGTACATTGCGACATGTATGTAGGGGACTAACACCTATGTGATAACCAGTGGGTGGATGGTGTACTGCAAAGGTGATGTTCATACCAAGTGTCATGCAGGTAGAGGCTATGATGTTCATATTGGTATCCTTCACAGTGACACCCGTATGGATGGGGTCTGTATCAGCTGGTGGAGCAACAACGGCACTGGGTATGCAGTGGTCTGTAAAGCTAGGCAGGAAAGTCCCCTCAGTGGTAGCCTGTACCTCAGGGAAGCATATACCGAACATGAGGGGCCCCATGACTGAGGACTGTGGTATGCCAAGTGTAACTGGAATGCAGTATGTGATATGGTATGCCACCCTCAGTGTGTGTATCCCATCCATTAGCCACTTTGCATAACATCCGGAGACATATGTTGTGATGTGCAGGTGGATGTGTATGTTGTCAATATCAGAATGGAGAACAGTGCTGAATGACAGCGAGAGGACAATGCAGGCCGTGTGGACCCCCATGTCATCATCAACTACTCTGGCGACTGTATGAAAGGTGTTCAACAGGTGTAGGAGGCATGCTGTGGCCCCAACAAGACCAACCCAGCTGGCATCAAAGGACTGAAGCACAACAAAGACTCAGCGAATGATGTCCACGATGATGTGCCCTATAGCCATGCATAACAGTCCAGTGAGGTGTGTAGGGCAATAGTCCCAGTCATGCATTGTGGTGCCACCTGTGTGGAGTGTTACTGTCACTGTGTGCCAGTCAGGGGCCACAATGTCTGGTACAAGGCTATTACTGAATATGGTGTCCCAGTGGGGAGACATGCTGTTCAGAGGTCTGTGGACATCACAGCCTGGGATATTGTAGGGTGACAAGGGGCCTGTGTCCTAGGACATATAGAGTGCAGGTCAGTACTGTATAGGTGTGACTGCAGGTACACCGCAATGTTCCTGCAAGGAATGTGGCCCTGCAGGGAGTGAGAGGGTGTAATGTTAGCATTGAAGCCATCAGACAGCATATTGCCAACATCACATGTTACTGTCTTGTTCCAGAGTGACAGCTGTATGTGTGAGCAGATATGGGTATTGCATACGACTACTGACATACCACCATAATGCCTTGTGGTACATCTCAGAATGTGTCACAGTGATGTGTACATAGCTAGTTATGGAGTATGTGATGAGGGATCCTGTGGCCCTACCGAGGCTGACCAGTGAGTCACCCCACCCATGGGAATGTACACCACTGTGTAACAGCCCCCACCTGTTGTTGTAAAGTATGTCCATGGGGCCGCACCCCCAGAGTGTCATCTGTAATCTGGTGTGTACCATCACGGCTCTGTGTGGAATAGCATGAGCCATATTGTCGTGTACGTGCTAATGAAGTGCACTGGGGTATGTCTCAGCATTTGCATGTGCATTGTCCACCTGCACGTGTGTCACAACAACAACTACTGCTGTCATACGACATCTGTATTTGGTGTTGTAGTACTCATTTACTGTGTATGCAGTGAAGTGTGTGGTGCCGGTATGTGGCTAACAAGGGTGGGTAGCAGATGTTCGGATTCCACCAATGAGGGGATAACCCCAGGTGTGGAACAGCAGACACATGTTGGTAGTGTCCATGTCAAGGATACTGTTGGTCTTGGAGGTGGTGCATGGGTCAAACCAGATGAGCGGAGGTTATGACTCATGCACACCGTACGCCTAATGTGTCAGTACATGTGCGGCTATCACAGTTAAGTGTGGGTTACTGTCAGTCTCACATTAGTAGCAGCAGTAGTTCCGGACACAGTTATATGCACATGGAGCACCTGTGATGCATTGGGCTAAGTAACCAGCCGGGATGTGTGTACAACATAGTGGAATATGGGGACACCTCAGCCGTGGGTGTGCCAGTCCAGGTACGTGCCTGAGAGGTACGTTCTGTCTATAACAAGTCATTGCAGGTGTGCTCTGCAGAGCCAAGAGGCAGGTCCCAGTCACTGCAGAGATATTGAAGTGGTGCAGTATCAGGTGTGCCTTGCCTGCGTGCGTCACAGAGGATGATGTCAAGCATTGTGTGACATGACCACATGCTTCGCTAGCCAGTTCCCATTCTGGTGGTGACTGTTATTGGACACTGTGCAAGACAGGCAGTGTAAAAGCAGCAAAAGTCTAACATGTGAACCATACTCCCAGGGCTGACAGGTGCAGGTCAACTGTGCCACAGCATCATGTTGTTTGACCGGGTCTGTCAAAGTGGATGTATACTAGACACCTGTGGAATGACAGCAGAAGCATGGACAACTGTTGGGAGTGACACAGTCATTCGTAGTACAGTGGTAACAGGTCCGGATGACCGCAAAATGCTTCCCAGGGCTTGGACCACACCATCAGGGCTACAACACTGGTGGGCTATTGCATGTCCCTGCACACGTAGTCTGTGCCCTGAGATACAACTTCAGTCACACAAACATGGACAATGAGTCACATCATACCTGCTGACTTGTGGCATGTGTGCATAGGTTATGTTGCAGAACCAGTTACTTGACAGCAGGATGTAAGTGACTATCGCCTTGTGTAGCCTGCTGAGTGGAACAGCAGTGTGACTGCCGACAGTCACCTAAGACAGGTGTGCTGTGTATGTTATGACACCCTATTGGCTATATGTGATGGGCACATGTGTCTGTGGGCTATAGGTTGGTGTGGTTGTGTTTGGTGATGTGGGCTGTCAATGGTGCCCACACAGAGTATAGAGGGGTACTGTACAAGGTGTCTCCATATGTGGGGCCTGTGGTGGGGATCATGTGGGACTATGTGATGTGTGGGGTGCGTTGCCAATGTTGCACATCCCCACATGACTGTCAGGTGCAGTCAGGGTTGGTGACAGTATAACCCCCAGCAGGGCTGCATATATGCATCCCCCACAGGCTGTACTGTTGTATGTTGGGAGGTGTGCATTGATTGTGTACATGAGAATAGCTCTATTGCCACATGTACAACATAGTCATCATAGTGACAGGCAATAGCACTGGTACGTGCCAGTTGGACATGCCTGTATATAAGTGGTACGTGCCAGGTGGACACACAGTATAAACCACCATGTCTCACGAGGTATGTGAGTGATGTGTGTACGACAGCTGTTGTACAGTTATCAAGCTGGAAATGTATAGACAGACAGTGTACCTGTGAGGACTGGTGTGAAATGGGTGCTAAACTAAGCAGTAGCTCATAACGTGCCAAGAATCTCTGAACAAGTGCCGAGCATGCCCATACATTACAGATAGGGCGTTGGATAATATCAACCCACAAGTGTTGACAACAGTCATGATTTTTGGCACTGCATCAGAACACTGCCGGGTATGGTCTGCAAGTCCATGAACCATTATCAGTGTAGATGTTAGCAGTACAGATGTACAAGACAGCACGGATGTTCAGCTACAGATGCCTTTGTATGTCACAGGAGTGTTCTACTAGTGGCCTGTTGACAGACTCACAACTACTAAAGGTGCTACAGTGACATGCGCATATCACACAATGTCAGCTACAGTAAACCAGGGTTAATGTGTTGTACCCCACCCGCATTGTAGCCCATACCACACAGACAAATGTCAGCCATCTGTGTATGTGAGGATGTGAATGGCCATGACCTATGGGTAATAGTTGTCACAGTGTTGCGAACAACATACAGAATGGGCTGTGTCTGTGATGTGTGCGACATATGTGCACATTCTGGTGGATGATATCAGCAATGACACCACTAGGGGAATACCCCCGTACCCATTAAGAAACACCTAGTATGGACACTGTGTTAGGGATGGTGTAGTGTAGTACACCTCCCTGAGCTGGAGACATCTCCCTGGCCCTTTAGGTAGTCATCCGAGGTACCCATGACATGACAGGGTGGTATCTATGAGCACGGAGATCATTGGACAGGCATACACAGCACCCATGTGACCAATATTGGAATACACATCACCCTCCAGGGGTAGGGCCCATGTGTGGATGACCGATACCAGCCTTCACAATACTCACCTCCAGTATGCAGCATGCTATCCACCTTGCATACAGACATATGCCACACTATGCTGTTAGACATGCTACATGTCCATAGCCTGATCTGAAAGACATACGTCATGGACAACCACCATCCTACGACTAGGATGGCTACATGCTGGACAGATCCCTGTGCCATACCTGTGACATACTCCCGCCATACCATGCAGCCCTGTCCACATAGCTGCACATATCATCCCTGTCATACATGGTGTGATGGCCGTATGGTAGATGTAGTATCATCTATCTGGATCAGTAATGTGTCACTGATGCCCCTCGCAGTGGTGTAATGGGTGTCGGATACAGCTAGGAAACCCAGCCTGTACATGCTATAGCCGATAACCTTACCTGCGAATGACATCCGACTTGCCGTTGTCCCATGTCTATCACATGTGCAACACAGGCGATCTGTGGCAGGATGTTGAACAGCTGTACAGTGCAGTGTAGATGCCTATGGCAAAACAGATGCATGTACAGGTTTCCATGTGTACTTGGTGCATTGTCACTGCCCAAGTCCAGTAAGGCTGTGTCTGTGTTGATATGTGACATATCCACAGCATCAAGGTCAACAGCATTACCGTGGATACATCAGGCATGAGTAGATAGGTAAGAACACCAGTGCAGGCAAACAGACATGCCCACATGGAGACAGACGTCACATGCAGTAGGAACACTAATGAGGTGACACACATATATGGGGATGATATCCAATGCATACTGGGTGTTACATGTGTGTGACACATACATGCCAATTGTGTTAGTGTCATGTTGATTTGCAAAGATAACTGTGCAGATGTACTAGAAATGTATGTGCAGCAGTATCACTGTACATGTTTGTAAATGTGACCTATCACCTTCATCATGTCTTACAGATAATGCCGCATACACGCCTACCAGCATACAGCCGACAGGAGGATGATGTCATAATCCCGTACCTCCATGAGAACTACGAGGTGTTATTTAGCCATGTGCCACAGCATGTGCAGCAGTGGGATGACCTGTGGCAGGATCTTCACAGGAGGGTCAACCAAACCTACCAGCAGGTGCGCAGACACTGCACAGACCTGATACGTCATGCAAAACAGCGTGCCACTGCAATTGCCAGGGAACAAGGTGGAACAGATGGTGGGCCACCAATCCAGCCTCCACTCACACACACAGAGGAGCTACTGGCCAGTCTGAGAACACCCTCAGAACAGCCCCCACAAACACTAGCTGCCATCGTGGAGGTGGGTGTCTCCCAACCAATGAGCCTGGAGTTGCCTGGTAAGTCAGTACTGAACATATGGCCAGTATATCCCACGTACATGCATGTGTCACTGTACATCATGTAATGTAACAACATATGCAAGGTATGTGGACACACATGCTTTATGCTACCCTGTGTATGCACTATACCTCTGAACTGTACAGGTATTTGCAGGATGTCCAGATGTCTGCCTCATATTGTCAGTGTGCTCCCCTTAATATCTGTCCCTTTCTGGCAAATAGCTGAGGAATGGAGTCATTAAATGATGACATGCATTTGTGTTTACGACTGCAGATTCAGTGTAAAACCCATGTGCATGCAAACCTATTAGTCTAGCAAATTTCTAAGTTAGTAAGAGCAATATGTCACAGTTGTCCCTATATGTCCCCATCATAGTAGGCTTTGTCACATTTATTGTTCTAAGAGGTTGAGAGGTATGGTATGCACACATGTGCTGACTATATGCTATTGTACAGGCAAATGTGTTAACTTGCACTGTGCACCCTGCGGCTGTCATACAGTCAAGGATAATATTCATACTGCTGTGTTACCTTATACAGGTACCTCTGGCGTGCCGCACAAACAAGACTCCATTGCAGGTGAGACTCTCATCGGTATCAAGCATGTCAAAGCATAGGTCTAGTCGCCATGTGGCCAGTTAATACATGGATATACAGGTCGCATCACCCATCATCCACACAGGCCACCCATGTGCAATATATACAACTGAAATGATACACAGACATGAAACTACAGTTTTTGTTAATGCTACATGTGTGTCCAGCTGTGCATACAACGGTAGAGGTGTTCTACAATGGAAGCATATGTACTATACAGTGGAACAAAACGTGTAGTACACAAACCAGTACCGCACAGTGAGCAGTGATATGGGCAGACAACAGGCGTCACCATTGTGTTATATGCCCCTGCAATGGTTTCACACATTGTGATGTTCCATCCGACATGTCTGAGACACGTAGCATTTTGGTTGCAATATTGTCACGATTTCCCATAACCCATACCCCACATACCACACATACACCTGTTGTCTGCATAGCCCTGTGGATGGTGACATAGCCAACATCTATGGGTGTATGTCATATGGAACAACACAGACATGTGTGATAGATGGCCATCACATACATAACCAACGCATGTGCACACATGGCCATGGGGGATGGCCAGAGACACGTAGCCACACAGAAGATGGGATGTGGATACACCCTGTCCCACTTTGTCCACACATGGTACAATTACAGCTGTACTAGACCGATTGTACAGGTGATGTGGTATGCTGCACATCCTAAATGCCTGTGCACAGCTAGTGGAGGTGTCAGTGACGAGTACCTCATAAGATGTGTTGAACATGATGTCTGTGTCATAGCATGATGGTAGTCACCTTCACAGATTCCACTGACAGTGACACAAGGCCACAGATACTGTATTTTTCCCCTCCCACCGTAGGACATCACTGTTAGCTGTGCACCTTGTGTGCGTGGTACATCAATGTCATGTGTGAAATGGTGATGTGACAGGTCCACTATGTGTGGACATGGTTGCCAGGCAGCTAACACTCTGTAGTCATCGTGCAGGGGTGTCATCTGTATGTCCTCCAGTGACCTGTCACATGACACAGCATGGTTGGGTGTGTATACACCTCAGCATCGTAGGTCACAATCGACAGGTATGACATGGGTATGCATGTAGTTCTGGATATGCAATGCGGATATAACATGTACTGTTTAGCAATATAGACGCCTCATGATGTCATGCAATGGCACAGTGTCTGTACATCACACTGTGCAGCAATGTAGATGGCTCACAGTCCCCTACCATGCCCATGCACATTTGCTCAACATGCATTCTATCTGTAGGGCATATGGACAACACCGCATAGTGATACCCAGTACGACACTGTACATGTGTCAGGACACCATTGTGTCAGGCATGCATGCATGTTAATGCACACGTCAGCAGATTACATGTCAAGGTCACATCAGCCATATGTACTTGTTATCTTGTTCTGGTCCACATGGTGTATCATGGGGATGCATGCATACTACCATGATCATGTGAATTGTATGGATAATGATATGACACCTGCCTGCTGTAGTGTGCATTCCAGGGGGTATGCTTACAAACACTATTGATGTCTGAGCTGCATGCTGTCAGCTGTATCACAAGCATGCTGCATGCCATCTGTCATCTCACATGCATGGTGTGTCAGTGTGTGTGTCAGTGTGTGTGTGTGTGTGTGTGTGTGTGTGTGTGTGTGTGTGTGTGTGTGTGTGTGTGTGTGTGTCAGTGTGTGTGTGTGTCTATTGTAATTTAGAGTCTTTCTTTGCATTCACAGGTGATGTAGGTGCATTACCCTCCTGCAGTCCATCTGATAGTGTCCCCACAGGTGCTAGCAGTGATGAACATATGCACGAGGTACAGGCAGGGATGTCAGGGGTGGAATCTGTGCCAACGGTTGCCATCCCAGCTATGTCCCCCTCTTCCCCACACACAGTTCAGCTGACAACACATACTGCATCTACAGTGGCCATAGAGGAAGGACAGTCAGCATTTGTTAGTGTTGGACAGGAACATGTGGTGGCTACATGGCTACAGAAGGTGTGTCTCCACACCATGGTGGCAGTATACTGACTGCAGATGTGCCACACAGGCATGTGGCTGGTGCTGCTTGTAGGAGGACCTCTGGCAGACATGCACCTGCAGAACATAGTGCAGCAGCTGGGATCACCAGACGCATATTCCAGACTGTAATGGCAGCACAGGCACATGCCAAACAGCAGAACAGAAAAGGGCAGAGGTTGCAGAGGGCTGCTATCAGTACCCTAAACAACAACATCCAGGCATTGGCAGGTGCTCAACAGCAGCTTGCTGATGTTCTAGACAGGTGATTGGGTGACATGGTCAGAATCCTTGACCATGGCATGGCAATCCACGAGCGTGAGCTGTCTGTGCTGGAACATCTGGTAGGGGTGAGGCATAGGACACATAGACGTAGGCCAGCTACACCACTTAGTGCAGGTCAACGTGAGCGTGGCACCTCACATGGCCGCTCCCATAGTGCCAGTAGCAGTAGCAGTGCAGCTGGTGCTGCACTGTCCACACCAGGTCACAGCGGGTCACATGGACGTGGCCCTGGATGTTCCTGGCGGGGACACGGTTCCAGTGGCCATGTGTCGTCAGACAGTAGCCATTCTGTACCTCTGCCTGGTAGTGCCCATGCAACCCCTGGCAGGCACAGGACACGTGGCTGTGTCCGGTCACAGTGAGCTGTACAACCTGGTCTGTACAATCTGGAGCTGTCCATAATACCCTTGTGTAGGCCTCACAAAGGACAGAATGGTGTGCACACATACACGCACACAGCAAACACAACTGTAGGGCTCCACAACACCCACATGCATATGGAACAGACATGTCAATTGAAATCACCGGTGCTTACCCGCACACATGATGTCATCCATTGGTGCAGCCTATGCCCCTGGCAAACAATATCACCCTGTGCATATGATGAATCCTGTGCCGCATCCCTGTCATCCACACCATCGGTGCAGGGATATGCTCAAATGGTCTGATGCACAGGGTGAACAGAATAGTGAGAGGTGTATCTAACATTACTTGTGTATGCATATTGAGGGATGTGTATGTTGCACTGGTTGTGTGTGAATACTGAGTGCAGGGATATGCTCAAATGGTCTGATGCACAGGGTGAACAGAATAGTGAGAGGTGTATCTAACATTAGTTGTGTATGCATATTGAGGGATGTGTATGTTGTATTGGCCGTGTCTGAATACTGAGAGATGTGAGAGGTGTATCCAACATGACTTGTGGATGCATATTGAGGGATGTGTATGTTGCACTGGACGTGTGTGAATACTGAGAGATGTATATGTGACATCAGTGGTGTACTGTCGACATGCACCAGTCATACCATGTAGTCCAGATGCAGCATGCATTGTGATATGTTCACAGTATGTGTCTCGGTTACAACAGTAACAGCATGTTGGTAATGATGCCCTGGTTCCATCCTATGGTGTACTGGCATGTGCCTACAGGTAGCAGTGTTTGCAGTCCCCCATGTGTAACTGTGGAGTACTCACAGGCACGTATGGCAATATCAGCATGCTAAACATACCCTCAACCTGACTGTTGGAAAGTCAAACATGACACAGATGTCCGAACATGACACAGATGTCCACACATATACTGCACCTGAAGCATGTGGTCAGTTGAACAGGCTACAGCGGACAGAGATGTGACATACATACCGGGAAACATTACAGGGATGTTGACATGGTGCAGGGGTTGTACACAGTGGTCTGGCCAATGATGACGTTAGAGGCCACCTGATAGCATGAGGCCACACTGTGTAGCAGTAATACCCTGTCACAGTACAGGAACAAGGCCACATTCACGGGGTCTACAGCACTATAACGCACACCCCAAAGTGTTGAGGTGTGGACCCTTGCCTATGTGGTCATCACTCTCGCAGTACTTTGCACCCAACAACGTGGCACAGAGAAGGGACATGCGCAGGTAGCCAGTACGGCTGGGACCGATGGCATCAACAGGGTAGTAGACTGCATCACCATGAGGGGTTAGTGATCCTGTTTCCACAGTATGGTAGCATACACCCTCACACCAAGCACCAGACAGCCATACATACATACACACACACACACACACACACACACACACACACACACACACACTGTGGTGACCAGATATGTGTGTATGGATAGCCGATGTGTGTGATGCACCACACCTGCTGACATCATGCTTTCCACACTGCAGTATGTACAGATCTCTACAAAGGTGTACAGGGATGTGTGACAACTGGGATGTAGTCCCCACCATATGTGGCATGTGTGGTCACACAAGCGGACACACATGACAGTGCTGGGAATGATACACCTGCCATATGATGAGCTGTTTGATAGACATGCAGCGGTAATGTCCACAGTATGTGTACCAACGCTATGTCTGGCAATTGTGTGGCTATATGCACACGGGAGGATGTCAGTGATACAGGTGTCATGTGACATACAGTTGGTAACACCTGACCGCTGTGTATGCGTTATGTCATCATCGTCAAGTAACAGTGACATAGCGTACTGTTTGCACATGGCATGGTATGATGGCGTGTGACGCACCTGTGAGCCATCCCCAGCACACATACACTTACACAGGTGGATCACCACTTTATGTACACACATCCCTCCATACGTGATGTACAACTAACCGTACTGTCTGTATGTCACCATATACATGTGTCAATGATGGGGCTGCATTGCGACTGCATGTTGTAGTTAGGCACAGCTGTGTTACAGACATTGGCCACTGCACATGCATGGTTGCTTCATGCACAGTACAAATTGTACATGTGCGTTGGTCCTACATGTGTCTCCTGTAGCCATGTTTGTATGCATTGCTATTGGTGGGCATGTGTGTTGACATACATAACACATGGACTGTGGTATGATATCACGGGTGTCATGGGTGACTTCTACAGGGGAATGTGTCCTCCGTCAACATTGCTACATCCTGTACTGTGAGCATTCAACAGACATGGACCCACCTTCCATTTGCGTGTGTATGATTGCTTAGGCCATTGTTCTGCACAGGGGACAGCAAAGGCTTAGCTATGTACATATGTGTTGACATGTGTGGTCCATGCACACATCCACTACAATCACATGTTTGACATATCCAAACATGTGTGTTCATCGGTGTACAGCAACACTCATCTGTCACAGCTGTGTAAGACCCGGGGCCCGTGGTATGTCTTGAGCTGACCTGGTCATATATAGTGGTATAATTGCAATGCATAACACTTGCTGGAACCCTGTCAGTACATGTGTACTCTGCACAGTTGCTGTAGACCTCTGTACAGTCCACTGGTCATGTGTCACATGTTGTTGTGGTAATGTATGGCTGTGTATTGCTGCAGCAACGACATGGCGATGTCTCAAGGGCTACAGTGTAGACTGCGGTGTGTACATCTGTGATCTCCTCCTCTGACAGCTGTGATGGCAGCTGAGTGTGTACTGGTCACTGCATGTGTGTGACCGCTCTGTGCATGGGGACAGTCATACCTTACTGTGCCCTTCTGTGTTTAGACTCCATCTGCATGCAGGATGGCCCGCCCTGTGCATGGGGACAGTTATACCTTACTGTGCCCTTCCGTGTTTAGACTCTGTCTGCATGCAAGATGGCCCTTTGCAAATGCTGTGTGAGCATGCCCAGTATGCTGTTGTGTAGATGGACACACATGACAGTCCAAACTGAGCCCTTCCATGTTGAGACTCTGTCTGCATGCAAGACGGCCCTTTGCAACTGCTAAGTGTGTGAACATGCCCAGTACGCTGTTGTGTAGATGGACACACATGACAGTCCAAACTGAGTCCTTGCGTGTTGAGACTCCGTCTGCATGCAAGACAGCCCTTTGCAACTGCTAAGTGTGTGAGCATGCCCAGTACACCGTTGTGTAGATCGACACACAGTACAGTCCAAACAGACGTGTATTACTAAGTGTGTGGCCATGCCCAGTGACACCATGTGTCGGTGATGTCCCTCTGTGCATGGGCATGGCCGTTGACATCCTGTATAGCCATGGTGGTCATCCAGGCAACAGATGTCCATTTTCAACATCATGATGGATGCCTACTGAGTACCCACTGGTTGACTATCTTGAAGGGTGTACTGTGTGTGGCACATCCTGTGTCTATGTCTTGTTGTTGTGGTGCTCCGTAAATCTTACGTTGCCCTGATCACACCACTGCTGTGTGTTTGTCTACGTTTACCGTGGGACAGTAATATGTCTGTATGCTTTTAGACTGATCACGCTCTATGCAATCGCTGTCGGCGTCCTTGTCAGTGCGGATGATGACACGCACCTAGATGTCTGCCTCTGGGATGGCTGTGTTTAGTAATCTCGGTAGCATGTTCTGTAAATGCATCATGCTGTAGTGTGATAGGGTAGTTAGGTGTATGTTCGACTCCCAGCCCTGCCAAGTGTGTGTGTGTGTGTGTGTGTGTGTGTGTGTGTGTGTGTGTGTGTGTGTGTATGTTTGCGCGCATGCTCCTGTCCACCTGGGAAGTCAGTCTTGCTTTTAGATGACTCACACCACAGAAATTTCCTACCGACGTCTTTGCCTTTGCGGATGATGACACGCACCTAGATGTCTGCCTCTGGGATGGCTGTGTTTAGTAATCTCGATAGTGCATTCTGTAAATGCATCATGCTGTAGTGTGATAAGGTAGTTAGGTGTATATTCGACTCCCAGCCCTGCCAAGTGTGTGTGTGTGTGTGTGTGTGTGTGTGTGTGTGTGTGTGTGTGTGTGTGTGTTGGCGCGCATGCTCCCGTCCACCTGGGTAGTCAGTCTTGCTTTTAGAAGACTCACACCACAGAAATTTCCTACTGACATCTTTGCCTTTGCGGATGATGACACGGACCTAGATGTCTGCCTCTGGGACTGCTGTGTTTATTAATCTCGGTAGCGCATTCTGTAAATGCATCATGCTGTAGTGTGATAGGGTAGTTAGGTGTATGTTCGACTCCCAGCCCTGCCAAGTGTGTGTGTGTGTGTGTGTGTGTGTGTGTGTGTGTGTGTGTGTGTGTGTGTGTGTGTGTGTGTGTGTGTGTTTGCGCACATGCTCCCGTCCGCCTGGGGACTCAGTCTTGCTTTTAGATGCCTCACACCACAGAAATTTCCTACCGACATCTTTGCCAAGTGTGTGTGTGTGTCTGTGTGTGAGTGTGTGTGTGTGTGTGTGTGTGTTTGCATGGATGCTCTCGCCCGCCTAAGGACTCACTCTTGCTTTTAGATGCCTCACACCACAGAAATTTCCTACCGACGTCTTTGCCTTTGCGGATGATGACACGCACCTAGATGTCTGCCTCTGGGACTGCTGTGTTTAGTAATCTCGGTAATGCATTCTGTAAATGCGTCATGCTGTAGTGTGATAGGGTAGTTAGGTGTATGTTCGACTCCCAGCCCTGCCAAGCGTGTGTGTGTGTGTGTGTGTGTGTGTGTGTGTGTGTGTGTGTGTGTGTGTGGGTGTGTGCGTGTGTGTGTTTGCGCGCATGCTCCCGTCCACCTGGGGACTCAGTCTTGCTTTTAAATGTCTCACACCACAGAAATTTCCTACCAACTTCTTTGCCTTTGCGGATGATGACATGCACCTAGATGTCTGCCTCTGGGACTGCTGTGTTTAGTAATCTCAGTAGCGCGTTCTGTAAATGCATCATGCTGTAGTGTGATAGGATAGTTAGGTGTATGTTCAACTCCCAGCCCTGCCAAGTGTGTGTGTGTGTGTGTGTGTGTGTGTGTGTGTGTGTGTGTGTGTGTGTGTGTGTATGTGTGTGTTTGCGCGCATGCTCCCATCCACCTGGGGACTCAGATTTGCTTTTAGACGCCTCACACCACAAAAATTTCCTACTGACGTCTTTGCCTTTGTGGATGATGACACGCACCTAGATGTTTGCCTCTGGGACTGCTGTGTTTAGTAATCTCGGTAGTGCATTCTGTAAATGCTTCATGCTGTAGTGTGATAGGGTAGTTAGGTGTATGTTCGACTCCCAGCCCTGTCAAGTGTGTGTGTGTGTGTGTGTTTGCACGGATGCTCCCGCCTGCCTGGGGACTAACTCTTGCTTTTAGATTCCTCACACCACAGAAATTTCCTACTGACATCTTTGCCTTTGTGGATGATGACACGCACCTAGATGCCTGCCTCTGGGACTGCTGTGTTTAGTAATCTCGGTAGTGCATTCTGTAAATGCGTCATGCTGTAGTGTGATAGGGTAGTTAGGTGTGTGTGTGTGTGTGTGTGTGTGTGTGTGTGTGTGTGTGTGTGTGTGTGTGTGTGTGTTTGCAAGCATGCTCCCATCCGCCTGAGGACTCAGTCTTGCTTTTAAATGCCTCACACCACAGAAATTTCCTACCAACGTCTTTGCCTTTGCGGATGATGACATGCACCTAGATGTCTGCCTCTGGGACTGCTGTGTTTAGTAATCTCGGTAGTGCATTCTGTAAATGCGTCATGCTGTAGTCTGATATGGTACTTAGGTGTATGCTCGACTCCCAGCCCTGCCAAGTGTGTGTGTGTGTGTGTGTGTGTGTGTGTGTGTGTGTGTGTGTGTGTGTGTGTGTGTGTGTGTGTGTGTTTGCGTGCATGCTCCCATCCGCCTGGGGTCTCAGTCTTGCTTTTGGATGCCTCACACCACAGAAATTTCCTACCGACGTCTTTGCCTTTTGTGGATGATGATACGCACCTAGATGACTGCCTCTGTGACTGCTGTGTTTAGTAATCTCGGTAGCGCGTTCTGTAAATGCGTCATGCTGTAGTGTGAAAGGGTAGTTAGGTGTATGTTCGACTCCCAGTCCTGCCAAGTGTGTGTGTGTGTGTGTGTGTGTGTGTGTGTGTGTGTGTGTGTGTGTTTGTGTGTGTGTGTTTCCAGCTACATGACAACAGTACATTGCTTTTAGAGTACTCACTCTCCATAACATCCGTGCAGCGTCTTTGCCTTTGATGCTGCTGTCTGCAGGCTAGACGTATGCCTGTGTGAATCCTGTGATCTACTAATCACTGTAGCGCATTCTGTAACTGCGTAATGCTGTCGTGTGGTACAGTGGTTACGTTTGTGTTCTGCTCCCAACCCTGCCACATGTGTTGTGTGTGTGTGTGTGTGTGTGTGTGTGTGTGTGTGTGTGTGTGTGTGTGTGTGTGTGTGTGTGTGTATGTATCTATCTACATATATATATATATATATATATATATATATATATATATCTATATGTAGATATATATATATATGGATATATATATATGTATATATATATATATATATATATATATATATATATATATATATATATATATATATATATATATATATATATATATTGTATATAGATACGTATGTTGGGATTATCACTCTTGAATGTGCTGCATTATCTGTACGTGAGCACCTTGGATGTGCTATGGCTCTGTGATAGTGCACATAGTGTGTGCTGTAGTGATCGTGGGTTATACTTGTGTAGTGACCGGTTATTGTGTTGCTGGGTATTACACGGGCATTGGAAACAATGTTAGTGCAGCACCTTTGAATTGTTGTATGGACATCCCGGCAACAATCAGCAGTGGTTATTACATTGGAGTGTGAGTATGGCTCATATCCGTATGTAGCAACTGACAATTCTATGCAACTCAGGTTAACATTACAGACTCATGTTTATCCACAGGTTGTGGTACAGATCCCAGGACTGTATGTGTATACACTGAAAGGTGCAGGACTGGGTTGTGTTGGATGCATGGAGGGGTGTCCATGGCCAGTAATGGTGATCTCTACTGCCTGTCAGGTATGGTCTGTGACTGTACCACAACCTCCTGTATATGGGTGACACATGCTGTACCTGTGTATATGCAGACACACACACTTACCACAAACAGCTACGGCTATCACATACACAAACCCATTGCATCACCATTGGGCCATGCAATAACCATTGTCCCTCACACACACACCTACATGTACAATCGCCAGGGAACAAGGTGGAACAGATGGTGGGCCACCAACCCAGCCTCCACTGACACACACAGAGGAGCTACTGGCCAGTCTGAGAACACCCTCAGAACAGCCCCCACAAACACTAGCTGCCATCGTGGAGGTGGGTGTCTCCCAACCAATGAGGCTGGAGTTGCCTGGTAAGTCAGTACTGAACATATGGCCAGTATATCCCATGTACATGCATGTGTCAGTGTACATCATGTAATGTAACAACATATGCAAGGTATGTGGACACACATGCTTTATGCTACCCTGTGTATGCACTATACCTCTGAACTGTACAGGTATTTGCAGGATGTCCAGATGTCTGCCTAATATTGTCGGTGTGTTCCCCTTAATATCTGTCCCTTTCTGGCAAATAGCTGAGGAATGGAGTCATGAAATGATGACATACATTTGTGTTTATGACTGCACATTCCGTGTAAAACCCATGTGCATGCCAACCTATTAGTCTAGCAAATTTCTAAGTTAGTAAGAGCAATATGTCACAGTTGTCCCTATATGTCCCCATCATAGTAGGCTTTGTCCACATTTATTGTTCTAAGAGGTTGAGAGGTATGGTATGCACACATGTGCTGACTATATGCTATTGTACAGGCGAATGTGTTAACTTGCACTGTGCACCCTGTGGCTGTCATACAGTCATGGATAATGTTCATACTGCTGTGTCACCTTATACAGGTACCTCTGGCATGCCACACAGACAAGACTCCATTGCAGGTGAGACTCTCATCGGTATCAAGCATGTCAAGGCATAGATCTATAAGCCATGTGGCCAGTTAATACATGGATATACAGGTCGCATCACCCATCATCCACACAGGCCACCTATGTGCAATATATACAACTGAAATGATACACAGGCATGAAACTACAGTATTTGTTATTGCTACATGTGTGTCCAGCTGTGCATACAATGGTGGAGGTGTTCTACAATGGAAGCATATGTACTATACAGTGGAACTAAACGTGTGGTACACAAACCAGTACCGCACAGTGAGCAGTGATATGAGCAGACCACAGGCATCACCATTGTGTTATATGCCCCTGCAATGGTTTCACACATTGTGATGTTCCATCCGACATGTCTGAGACACGTAGCGTTTTGGTTGCAATATTGTCACAATTTCCCATAACCCATAACCCACATACCACACATACACCTGTTGTCTGCATAGCCCTGTGGATGGTGACATAGCCAACATCTATGGGTGTATGTCATATGGGACAACACAGACATGTGTGATAGATGGCCATCACATACATGACCAACCCATGTGCACACATGGCCATGGGGGATGGCCAGAGACACGTAGCCACACAAAAGATGGGATGTGGATACACCCTGTCCCACTTTGTCCACACATGGTACAATTACAGCTGTACTAGACCGATTGTACAGGTGATGTGGTACGCTGCACATTCTAAATGCCTGTGCACAGCTAGTGGAGGTGTCAGTGACATGTACCTCATAAGATGTGTTGAACATGATGTCTGTGTCATAGCATGATGGTAGTCACCTTCACAGATTCCACTGACAGTGACACAAGGCCACAGATACTGTACTTTTCCCCTCCCACCGTAGGACATCACTGTTAGCTGTGCACCTTGTGTGCGTGGTACATCAATGTCATGTGTGAAATGGTGACGTGACAGGTGACGTGACAGGTCCGCTATGTGTGGACATGGTTGCCAGGCAGCTAAGACTCTGTAGTCATCATGCAGGGGTGTCATCTGTATGTCCTCCAGTGACCTGTCACATGACACAGCATGGTTGGGTGTGTATACACCTCAGCATCGTAGGTCACAATCCACAGGTATGTCATAGGTATGCATGTAGTTCCGGATATGCAATGCGCACATAACATGCACTGTTTAGCAATATAGATGCCTCATGATGCCATGCAATGGCACAGTGTCTGTACATCACACTATGCAGCAATGTAGACGGCTCACAGTCCCCTACCATGCCCATGCACATTTGCTCAACATGCATTCTATCTGTAGGGCATATGGACAACACCGCAATGTGATACCCAGTACGATGCTGTACATGTGTCAGGACACCATTGTGTCAGGCATGCATGCATGTTAATGCACACGTCAGCATATTACATGTCAAGGTCACGTCAGCCATGTGTACTGTTATCCTGTTCTGGTCCACATGGTGTATCATGGGGATGCATGCATACTACCATGATCATGTGAATTGCATGGATAATGATATGACACCTGCCTGCTGTAGTGTACATTCCAGGGGGTATGCTTACAAACACTATTGACGTCTGAGCTGCATGCTGTCAGCTGTATCACAAGCATGCTGCATGCCATCTGTCATCTCACATGCATGGTGTGTCAGTGTGTGTGTCAATGTGTGTGTCTGTGTGTCAGTGAGTGTGTGTGTCAGTGTATGTGTGTGTGTGTCAGTGTGTGTGTGTGTGTCAGTGTGCGTGTCTATTGTAATTTAGAGTCTTTCTTTGCATTCACAGGTGATGTAGGTGTGTTACCCTCCTGCGGTCCATCTGATAGTGTCCCCACAGATGCTAGCAGTGATGAACATATGCACGAGGTACAGGCAGGGATGTCAGGGGCAGAATCTGTGCCAACGGTTGCCATCCCAGCTATGTCCCCCTCTTCCCCGCACACAGTTCAGCTGCCAACACATACTGCATCTACAGTGGCCATAGAGGAAGGACAGTCAGCATTTGTTAGCGTTGAACAGGAACGTGTGGTGGCTACAGAAGGTGTGTCTCCACACCATGGTGGCAGTATATTGACTGCAGATGTGCCACAGAGGCATGTGGTTGGTGCTGCTTGTAGGAGGACCTCTGGCAGACATGCACCTGCAGAACACAGCGCAGCAGCTGGGATCATCAGACGCATGTTCCAGACTGTAATGGCGGCACAGGCACATGCTGAACAGCAGAACAGAGAAGGGCAGAGGCTGCAGAGGGCTGCTATCAGTACCCTAAACAACAACATCCAGGCATTGGCAGGTGCTCAACAGCAGCTTGCTGATGTTCTAGACAGGCGATTGGGTGACATGGTCAGAATCCTTGACCATGGCATGGCAATCCACGAGCATGAGCTGTCTGTGCTGGAACATCTGGTAGGGGTAAGGCATAGGACACATGGATGTAGGCCAGCTACACCACCTAGTGCAGGTCAATGTGAGCGTGCCACCTCACATGGCCGCTCCCATAGTGCCGGTAGCAGTAGCAGTGCAGCTGGTGCTGCACTGTCCACACCAGGTCACAGCGGGCCACATGGACATGGCCCTGGACATTCCCGGTGGGGACACGGTTCCAGTGGTCATGTGTCATCGGACAGTAGCCATTCTGTACCTCTGCCTGGTAGTGCCCGTGCAACCCCTGGCAGGGACAGGACACGTGGCTGTGTCCGGTCACAGTGAGCTGTACAACCTGGTCTGTACAATCTGGAGCTGTCCATAATACCCTTGTGTAGACCTCACAAAGGACAGAACGGTGTGCACACATACACGCACACAACAAACACAACTGTAGGGCTCCACAACACCCACATGCATATGGAACAGACATGTCCATTGAAATCACCGGCACTTACCCGCACACATGATGTCATCCATTGGTGCAGCCTATGCCCCTGGCAAACAATATCACCCTGTGCATATGATGAAGCCTGTGCTGCATCCCTGTCATCCACACCATCAGTGCAGGGATATGCTCAAATGGTCTGATGCACAGGGTGAACAGAATAGTGAGAGGTGTATCTAACATTAGTTGTGTATGCATATTGAGGGATGTGTATGTTGCATTGGTCATGTGTGAATACTGAGAGATGTGAGAGGTGTATCTAACATTACTTGTGTATGCATATTGAGGGATGTGTATGTTGCATTGGACATGTGTGAATACTGAGAGCTGTATATGTGACATCAGTGGTGTACTGTCGACATGCACCAGTCATACCATGTAGTCCAGGTGCAGCATGCATTGTGATATGTTCACAGTATGTGTCTCGGTTACAACAGTAACAGCATGTTGGTAATGATGCCCTGGTTCCATCCTATGGTGTACTGGCATGTACCTACAGGTAGCAGTGTTTGCAGTCCCCCATGTGTAACTGTGGAGTACTCACAGGCACGTATGGCAATATCAGCATGCTAAACGTACCCTCAACCTGACTGTTGGAAAGTCGAACATGACACAGATGTCCGAACATGACACAGATGTCCGCACATATACTGCACCTGAAGCATGTGGTCAGTTGAACAGGCTACAGCAGACAGAGATGTGACATACATACCGGGAAACATTACAGGTATGTTGACATGGTGCAGGGGTTCTACACAGCGGTCTGGCCATTGATGACATTAGAGGCCACCTGATAGCATGAGGCCACACTGTGTAGCAATAATACCCTGTCACAGTACAGGAACATGGCCACATTCACGGGGTCTACAGCACTATAACGCACACCCCATAGTGTTGAGGTGTGGACCCTTGCCTATGTGGTCATCACCCTTGCAGTACTTTGCACCCACACGAAGTGGCACAGAGAAGGGACATGCGCAGGTAGCCAGTACGGCTGGGACCGATGGCATCAACAGGGTAGTAGACTGCATCACCATGTGGGGTTAGTGATCCTGTTTCCACAGTATGGTAGCATACACCCTCACACCAAGCACCAGACAGCCATACATACATACATACACACACACACACACACACACACACACACACACACACACACACACACACACACACACACACACACTGTGGTGACCAGATATGTGTGTATGGATAGCCGATGTGTGTGATGCACCACACCTGCCGACATCATGCTTTCCACACTGCAGTATGCACAGATCTCTACAACGGTGTACAGGGATGTGTTACAACTGGGACGTAGTCCCCACCATATGTGGCATGTGTGGTCACACAAGCCGACACACATGGCAGTGCTGGGAATGATACACCTGCCATATGATGAGCTGTTTGATAGACATGCAGTGGCAATGTCCGCAGTATGTGTACCAACGCTATGTCTGGAATTTGTGTGGCTATATGCACACAGGAGGATGTCAGTGATACAGGTGTCATGTGACATACAGTTGGTAACACCTGACCGCTGTGTATGCGTTATGTCATCACCGTCAAGTAACAGTGACTTAGCGTACTGTTTGCACATGGCATGGTATGATGGCATGTGACACACCTGTGAGCCATCCCCAGCACACATACATCTACACAGGTGGATTACCACTTTAGGTACACACATCCCTCCATACGTGATGTACAACCAACCGTACTGTCTGTACGTCACCATATACAGGTGTCAATGATGGGGGGCTGCATTGCGACTGCATGTTGTAGTTAGGCACAGCTGTGTTACCGACATCGGCCACTGCACATGCATGGTTGCTGCATGCACAGTACAGATTGTACATGTGCGTTGGTCCTACATGTGTCTCCTGTAGCCCTGTTTGTATGCATTGCTATTGGTGGGCATGTGTGTTGACATACATAACACATGGACTGTGGTATGATATCACGGGTGTCATGGGTGACTTCTACAGGGGAATGTATCCTCCGTCAACATTGCTACCTACTGTACTGTGAGCATTCAACAGACATGGACCCTCCTTCCATTTGCGTGCATATGATTGCTTAGGCCATTGTTCTGCACGGGGGACAGCAAAGGCTTAGCTATGTACATATGTGTTGACATGTGTGGTCCATGCAGACATCCACTACATTCACATGTTTGACATATCCAAACATGTGTGTCCGTTGGTGTACAGCAGCACTCATCTGTTACAGCTGTGTAAGACCCGGGTCCCCTGGTATGTCTTGAGCTGACCTGGTCATGTATAGTGGTATAATTGCAATGCATAACACTTGCTGGAACCTTGTCAGTACATGTGTACTCTGCACAGTGGCTGTAGACCTCTGAACAGTCCACTGGTCATGTGTCACATGGTGTTGTGGTAATGTATGGCTGTGTATTGCTGCAGCAACGACATGGTGATGTCTCAAGGGCTACAGTGTAGACTGTGGCGTGTATGTCTGTGATCTACACCTGTGACAGCTGTGATGGCAGCTGAGTGTGTACTGGTCACTGCATGTGTGTGACCACTCTGTGCATGGCGACAGTCATACCTTACTGTGCCCTTCTGTGTTTAGACTCCATCTGCATGCAGGATGGCCCGCCCTGTGCATGGGGACAGTTATATCTTACTGTGCCCTTCCGTGTTTAGACTCCATCTGCATGCAAGATGGCCCTTTGCAACTGCTGTGTGAGCATGCCCAGTACGCTGTTGTGTAGATAGACACACATGACAATCCAAACTGAGCCCTTGCGTGTTGAGACTCCGTCTGCATGCAAGTCAGCCCTTTGCAACTGCTAAGTGTGTGAGCATGCCCAGTACGCTGTTGTGTAGATGAACACACATGACAGTCCAAACTGAGCCCTTGCGTGTTGAGACTCCGTCTGCATGCAAGACGACCCTTTGCAACTGCTATGTGTGTGAGCATGCCCAGTACGCTGCTGTGTAGATGGACTCAAATGACAGTCCAAACTGAGCCCTTGCGTGTTGAGACTCCGTCTGCATGCAAAACGGCCCTTTGCAACTGCTAAGTATGTGAGCATGCCCAGTACACCATTGTGTAGATCGACACACAGTACAGTCCGAACGGACGTATATTACTAAGTGTGTGGCCATGCCCAGTGACACCATGTGTCGGTGATGTCCCCCTGTGCATGGGCATGGCCGTTGACATCCTGTATAGCCAGATGTCCATTTTCAACATCACGATGGATGCCTACCGAGTACACACTGGTCAACTATCTTGAAGGGTGTACTGTCTGTGGCGCATCCTGTGTCTATGTCTTGTTGTTGTGGTGCTCCGTAAATCTTACGTTGCCCCGATCACACCACTGACATGTGTTTGTCTATGTCTACCGTGGGACAGTAATATGTCTGTATGCTTTCAGACTGATCACTCTCTATGTAATCGCTGTCAGCGTCCTTGTCAGTGCGGATGATGACACGCACCTAGATGTCTGCCTCTGGGATGGCTGTGTTTAGTAATCTCGGTAGTGCGTTCTGCAAATGCATCATGCTGTAGTGTGATAGGGTAGTTAGGTGTATGTTCGACTCCCAGCCCTGCCAAGTGTGTGTGTGTGTGTGTGTGTGTGTGTGTGTGTGTGTGTGTGTGTGTATTTGCACACATGCTCTCGTCCGCCTGGGTAGTCAGTCTTGCTTTTAGACGCCTCACACCACAGAAATTTCCTACCGACGTCTTTGCCTTTGCGGATGATGACACGCACCTAGATGTCTGCCTCTGAGACTGCTGTGTTTAGTAATCTCGGTGGCGCATTCTGTAAATGCGAGATGCTGTAGTGTGATAGGGTAGTTAGGTGTATGTTCGACTCCCAGCCCTGCCAAGTGTGTGTGTGTGTGTGTGTGTGTGTGTGTTTGCGCACATGCTCCCGTCCGCCTGGGGACTCAGTCTTGCTTTTAGATGCCTTACACCACAGAAATTTCCTACAGACGTCTTTGCCAAGTGTGTGTGTGTTTGTGTGTGTGTGTGTGTGTGTGTGTGTGTGTGTGTGTGTGTGTGCGGTTGTGTTTGCGCGGATGCTCCCACCCGCTGGGCACTCACTCTTGCTTTTAGATGCCTCACACCACAGAAATTTCCTACCGACGTCTTTGCCTTTGCGGATGATGACACGCACCTAGATGTCTGCCTCTGGAACTGCTGTGTTTAGTAATCTCGGTAGTGCATTCTGTAAATGCGTCATGCTGTAGTGTGATAGGGTAGTTAGGTGTATATTCGACTCCCAGCTCTGCCAAGCGTGTGTGTGTGTGTGTGTGTGTGTGTGTGTGTGTGTGTGTGTGTGTGTGTGTGTGTGTGTGTGTGTGTGTGTGTGTGTGTGTGTGTGTGTGTGTGTTTGCGCGCATGCTCCCGTCCGCCTGGGGACTCAGTCTTGCTTTTAAATGCCTCACACCACAGAACTTTCCTACCAACTTCTTTGCCTTTGCGGATGATGACACGCACATAGATGTCTGCCTCTGGGACTGCTGTATTTAGTAATCTCAGTAGCGTGTTCTGTAAATGCGTCATGCTGTAGTGTGATAGGGTAGTTAGGTGTATGTTCAACTCCCAGCCCTGCCAAGTGTGTGTGTGTGTGTGTGTGTGTGTGTGTGTGTGTGTGTGTGTGTGTGTGTTTGCACGGATGCTCCCGCCCGCCTGGGGACTCACTCTTGTTTTTAGATGCCTCACACCACAGAAATTTCCTACCGATGTCTTTGCCTTTGTGGATGATGACACGCACCTAGATGTCTGCCTCTGGGACTGCTGTGTTTATTAATCTTTGTAGTGCATTCTGTAAATGCGTCATGCTGTAGTGTGATAGGGTAGTTAGGTGTATATTCGACTCCCAGCCCTGCCAAGTGTGTGTGTGTGTGTGTGTGTGTGTGTGTGTGTGTGTGTGTGTGTGTGTGTGTGTGTGTGTGTGTGTGTGTGTGTGTGTGTGTGTGTGTGTGTGCGTGTGTGTGTGTGTTTGCACGCATGCTCCCATCCGCCTGAGGTCTCAGTCTTGCTTTTAAATGCCAATAAAAACTTCGTTCCAACACGTTTTTAAGGCTTTATTACACCAACATCCACCAGATTGAGCGCTTTCATCTGCCCTAAGCAGATTTCTTCAGAATACTTCATTATCAGTGCCACACATTTTTATACTGTTCTTAAAGTACATAATTATTCAATTAAATTAAATTAAAATTATACAATTAGTCACTAAAAATACCTAGAACATTTAACCCTTCGGTAAATTCCTACATTTCTTTTAAAATTTAGATGTTAAAGTGCAACTGTGCATATAAATACATGAAATTCTAACTTTTTAAAACAATTATGTACTTTGTGCAATATTATTCTTAATATAAATACAAATAACAATAAAAATCTAAAAAGAAATGAACATAATTAAAATTCAATAAGGTCAACCAAATAAAATTCATTATTAGTTAACCTGTTTCATGTTTTTTTAAACCTGTTTCATATTTTTTAAAAATGCTCATATCAATTAATACTAAAAATATCTAAATATTTATTTATGTGTTGTATATGTGAGGGTTTAAAACTGTATTGTGCAGGTTGTTGTAATCTAATAATGTTACCAGAAGGCCAAGGAATTGAAATAAACTTGAAATAAACTGTTGACATATGGTATGTGAAATGTGTAAGAGGAAAGGGAGGACACTTTACCAACATATATTGTGTTTTTTATGTGTATAAAAAACATGTTTTAAACTGTGGCAGCCTTGTCCACAAGAATAGCTTTGATGTTAATATATTCATTGAGACCAGGCCTAAAGTTTGATTTCAGTCTCAACTGCCATTTAATCTCTTTAACTAGTAAGTGGTTTTTCAAATCACCTCTATCCATATCCATTTTAATGGTTTCTAAAATGGCAAATTTAAAACCCACAAAGCCCACACATTCCACAGAGTGTTTGTAAAGGGCACTCGTCTCTTTTTTAGTCTTAATGTCATTGATATGCTCGTATACTCTCTCTTTGAGTGCCCTCTCTGTTTTGCCTACGTAAAAGGCTGTACATGTGGCGCAGGTGGCTAAATAAACAAGAAATGGTTCTAACGTAGAAGGAAGGCTAACCGTGAACCAAGGAACTAAATCTACATCGGAAAACAGGGGACTGTCGAAATTCAATAAAAACACAAAAGGTACTGTAAATTTTAATGTGCAAGCCACTGATCAAACGGCAACAAGTTCTAATAAGGCACGGCAATCTGTTCAAATGGTGGACAATTACGCATCTAGTTTTAAAGACATTCTTGAAAAAGTGTATGTTTTTGATAAATCTATGAATGTGGAACGTGATATACCACAATTTACAAAAGAAACGGTTTACAGAAGGAATGAAGAAACATTACAGGATAAGATATATCGTTTAGAAAAAATGTTATATAAATACAAATGCATTGAGATTGATAACAATTATTTACACCAATGTTTGATTAAACAAGTAGTCCCTCAGGGACTAAGATTTTATAAGTACCCTTTTGGTATTCACTATAGTGAAGATGTATTGTTAGAATTTTATTCTTTTTTTGATGACTGTGGTTTTGCGTTGATAACAAAGCTTATAAAACACAATGAATTGCAACTGAAGAAAATGTTACATGACGTTAACTGTGCTCAAACTGAAATTGTGAATGATTTAGCCTTTGAACAACACGAGGGTTTATATGTTAGAATTTTGAAGAGAGTAGAAAATAAGGTAGAAAAAGTATATCAGAGGAAGCAGGGTAAACTATTGAGAGATATTGAGCAGTACAAAAAAGGTAAAAGTTACCCAACTCCTTTTCAAAAAGTTTGGAAACAGAATGAAAGCCAAGGAAAAAGGAAAGATAGGAATATTTTAAATGTTAATGAAGGCTGGGGCAATAGGAGAAGTGAAGTACTTGAAAGTTATGAACAAGGAAGATATGCTAACAGGAGAAATGGTCCTTTAGATG
This sequence comes from Protopterus annectens, assembly GCF_019279795.1. Classification (NCBI taxonomy): domain Eukaryota; kingdom Metazoa; phylum Chordata; order Ceratodontiformes; family Protopteridae; genus Protopterus; species Protopterus annectens. The sequence continues at coordinate 690,462,038 of NC_056745.1, read as the reverse complement.
AGTTAGATTCATTTCCTGAAACAACAGAAGTTTTTTTAGGACCACGGAGATCAGAAAGGATAGCAAGCAAGCAACGGAACCCATCGGACTTATGTCCACAGGAGCAAATGGGTGGAAGCGATTTTGCATGGAAAAGGATGGGAAGGAGAGGGAAGTAGACACAATTAGAATGGAGAAAATGGAATTACATTCCAGTACAAGGGATATAAGATACACAATTATGTGAACATGAAATTAGAAAAATAGCATTTTGAACTGTTCTCAAAGGGATTCAAGTTTGTTAGGTCCACCCTGGAGATTTAGCAAATATTTTGACAGAATTAAAAATATATTTGAGGAAGTTGAATCTAAGTCTGTTGAACAAACAGGGTGAACTATTTAAAAGTAACAACACAAATGAACAGGTTAGTCCCTCTATGAGTAATATAGGCAACATCCCTCAAAGCCTAAAAAGAAGTAGTGTCTACAACCCGCCCTTGCACCCTGTTATTTACATGTTTGAGAATATAGTAACTAATGAGGTATACAAAACATACAGCCAAATTAAGAGATGGTCCAAAAACAACAATTTGAAACAAAAAGAAAATGAACTTCTTAATTCACTTAAGGAAAATGGAGACTTGAGGTTCATGCAACCTGACAAAGGTGGGGGTGTTGTTATTTTTGAACAAAAAGTGTATAATGAGGTTTTATTAAGCATGCTAAATTCTGGTGAAACTTACGAAACCAGTTCATTTAATGAGATTCAAATGGCTTACAGGAAGATAGACTCATTATTAGAGGAATACCTTATAGAAAATAGAATTGAAAATGGGACATATAATTTTTTGAAACAAAAGTATCCTTGTATTTCTCAATTCTTTGGTATTCCTAAGATACACAAAGATATACAAAAACCCCCCTTCCGTCCTATAGTCTCGGCAAAAGGTTCTAAAACCCACCCATTGGCCGTTTTTATAGACCAAATGTTAAAAAATGTAGTAAAAAAGCAGGAACATTTAATACAAGATTCATGGGACTTTTTGGGTAAAATTAATGAAGAAATATGGTCTGAAACAAGTAAATTAGTTACAATTGATGTTAAGGACCTTTTTACCTGTATTCCCAGAATAGAAGGATTTGAATTTTTTGAAAAAATGGTCCATAAATATTTAGAGGCCACTTTAGATGAAAAATTATTGTTGTTGGAAATGACAGAAACAGTTCTGGATAATAATTTTATAGCTTTTTTGGGAAAATATTATAGACAAATTATAGGGGTAGCCATGGGGGCAGCTTGTGCCCCCATTTACGCCAATTTGGTTCTCCTTGGATGGGAGGAGGAAAAAGTTTTTACAAGCATATTTATGAAAAACATTAAGGTATACTTCAGGTTTTTAGATGACATCTTCCTTATTTGGGAGGATGGTCATGGAAAGAAAGTGGAAGATTTCATTAAATATATAAATGGAACTTCGAGTTTTTTGTCTTTCACCCATGAGGTGCAGGATCAGGTCATTACCTATCTAGACATAAAGTTAAGCAAAAAAGGAAAAGGTTTTAAGTCCAATGTATTTCGTAAAGAAACCTGGTGTAACTCTTACCTCCATTACAACAGCCAACATCCTTACCATCAAAAGAAAAGTGTCATCAAAGGACAGGCTGTTAGGGTTGCAAGAATGACCTCCGAAAGAGATGACCTATTACCTGAGTTTAGATTTTTGATGGAAGCATTTTTAGAAAGAGGCTATCCTATTGAACTTATTGGTGAAACCTTGGAAGAGGTTTACCTAGGATGGGGGTTGAAATATAAACCACTGTTGGGGCAGAAATGTATTTGTAAAGAACATTTAAATACTAACACGAAGAACTTCCCTAAAGCATGTATTATAGAATACAATGAATTCTCAGAACATTTTACTAGAATAATGGAGGAAAAT